>NC_090130.1:5257058-5566297 GCF_040581485.1 Linepithema humile | reverse complement strand
GCGACTACGGCGTTTTTCTGCTCTGTTAAATACAGCTAGCCATGGCGGCGCTCTCTTTGAGGAATGCGATTCCATCTCTGTGATAGGACAAAGGATAGGTGACGAAATGGGCCACGCTAATTGTCAAGTCTCACTGCATTCCTCGCAAAACCTAGGAGCTCGGATTGAAAAATGTAGCACTGCAAAGCATTTTGCAGTGTGTTTTTATACAATCAGTATTTAATGGTTACGTGGAGTTCCTCGTTAGGATTATAATTTCAGTTGCAATCAGATTGTTGCAATCGACTTTCTGGAGATATTATAAAAACTGGATAGATTATTATCGAAGTCTGCATCAGCTCGATTTATTGAAAGTACATGCTCGATGTTGCTCCGTCTTCTCGAAGTTAAATCGATATATTTCTTGTACACGCAATCTTCTTATATTTCCGCGCGTATCCTGGACAGCGGGCATAACTTCGGCACAATTTGCGACAAGGACGTGGCTCGAATTACACGCCCGTGTAACCCTGAACCCTCTATCCGCGGATCCCGGAGTTGTGGTTTCTCGATTCTTCTTCCTCGTCTCCTTCCGCGTCTTCCCCTTCGACTGCCTCGCCGTCTCCCGCTGTTTGCGAGACCGCAAAAATGTCTAATTGCAACGCGGGTGTGCGCGACGACCGTCTACGGCCCGTCCGGCATGCGATGGAATCGCGTTTCCCTTTCTCTCTCTCTTCTCCCCGTACGGCTTCTTTTCTCTTTGTTTTACTCGGATTTCTTCCCCTGCGTCGAAAGAGGAAGAAGGAGAGTTCGCCATAAGAATTTATATGCGTGGCGCGTTTTATATACGTGGATGTACGGACAAACCTGTCCGCTTAACGATAAGCCACACGCGTGTATGCGAGCCTTTTTCTTCCACTCATGCGCGCCACCCTCCTTTAAGATTCTTTTATCCGGGATCGGACATTCAGTAATGATTTGCCGTATGCAAGGCCACGCGCGAACAGGTTCTACGTGCCTCCTCCATCTGCGAAGCCCGAAGGGGTATATAAAATATTGCCGAGAGGGTGTGCGCGCCGATCATGGTCGCGGCGCGATTGGCAGACAAAAGAATAAACAAGAATTGTGTCTTTGAGCATTCTCGTTCGCTGTAAATCCAATTACGAACGAAAAACCGCGATGCCGGATAAAGCAAATACACGACGCGATCGCCGCGGTGTCACCGCGAGCGGTTAGGCATGATTCATTGGCGGCACTTTGTGGCGGAGATCCGTTAAATCATCGAGGAACATGGGAGTTTAATAGATCTGCTTATGGATAATCGGGCGCGTAATCGATTAATCTTGCGTGCAACGTCGTTTCTCGCAACGACTTCAGTTTTTGCGACGGTGGAATCCCTTCTTTCCTCCGCCGTGTTCATTAATTATATGACGATTGTGGCCGGTGCTTTTGCGGTGCTCGCTCTGCTCTCGCCGGAGGCGTTTATCGTCGCGATACATATATTATGTGATTAGTCACCGGCTGTTCCCAGAACCCGGAACTTGCTTTTATAATTACGCGTTGCTTTATTATCCAATGAAGGCGGACGTAAATCTTTCGCACGTGTTCCGCTCTTTTGTCTTATCGATAATGCAAGATCGAGATAAGATGTGCATTGCCCTTACGCGGGTCACAAATCACGTTTATCTTCTCGTAAGGGCATCATCGCGAAAGGTGCCGACGACAGAAGCCGTTAATAACTCCTCGCCGCATTAAACGCGCACGACAGTTTGTGAAAGGGAAACTTTGTCCTTAAATGTATCCTTCCTTAAAGGAAAAGGTCATGCGCTATCTATATGCATTTAACCCGCGCTAATTTATCAAATACTGTCATAATCGTTGAACTATACGTCAGGAGTTCAAGATCGAGATATAATGCTATACATTATCATTCCGCATTTCTATCATTGAACGATATCTATATTCGAACATTGAAACATTTATAAATAAAATATTTTTGCCGTGTAATTTCTGACATATAATTTTGGACTGAATTTATGTGTACCAGTTATCTCTCATTATTTTGAGTAATATGGACATATAAATATAGTAATAAGACATATTAAACGATTCTGTAGAACACATATCTTTTATCTCAGTAATATAAATCTTATATCAGAAAATATTTGTGAAAGTGAATTCCATAAAGCTTTGCAGAGAACATGCGAGATTTTATTACGAAAAAAATTTATATCGTATAATCACAGATTTGTAGCATGTCGCATAAGGAAGTATAAACAGCAAGGTTGCTGCTGAGCATTATATCTTTATAAGGTTGAAGCATTGAGTAACAAAAGTAAATAAAAAATAAATTTTATTACAGTGCGAAAATGGGAGCAGCGGTAAATATTTGATATGAGATTGCTTTTATTTAGGTATAAAGAAACTACCACCATTCTTTAATCTTTAATATACGTCGATTACGATGCCGAGATTTATATAAATATCCAAAGTACAGATATTTTTGAATTATAATTCTTGTAACATTACTATCGCGCGTCAAGCAAAACGCTATAAAATTTTTTCCAGGTTTTTTAATGTGGTTTATTACGTTTCCGCCACGTAACAGACTATTACAAGATAATATTTTACGATGGCATTCAACAAAACGCAATAGATATACTTATTGGTTTTTTTATCGTTACTTAACGAACATTTTTATCGTTTTAAAAGTAAGTTTATTACTAGAAGATTGCTAATTGGTAAAATTATTGAAAATTATGCGTTGATGAATATTAAACGTCGCTATTAATCTCTGCAACTGAATTTATTGACAATTATCATGTTATTATTTTTTATATATTTTGACGAAATTGTAGGTTTTTTTGATTAATACGTCCTAATTTCGATTTCGTCAGAACAGTTTTTGATCTTTCTGATATGGACATGATATTGAATTACGTTTTCTCATGCATTTTGTGACCGTGAAAGCATCCGCGTAATACATGAGCGTATACGACAAGAAAGTAAACGCTCGAATATGTAATAAGATGTACTCGATTATAGTGAAATATGTAATAGAGTTGTATTCGATTTTCGATTTTTATATTATTATATGTACATTTTTTTAAGTTAATAGCTTGACGACTACTTATATAACTTACTACTTATATTACTGCTTATATATAACTATATAATCGTATACGTTTTTTTATAACTATAACGTTTTTTTATAACTTTAATGATTTAATTTTTATCGATTGCATAACAAATTCTCTTTATTATTCCGATTATCTTGTACTTGACATTGTTATATAGCTATCTTAACACTTGACAGACGGCAGAAATGCTGTCTACTTTCTCCATGAATAATTCTCTACTGCGAACTCATTGTTTGTAATTCGATACTGTAACGCCCCGGCACGTGATTTCATTCACGGGCAGAATAATATTTACATAATGTCGTTCCATTGCAGCCCCCGTAATAATTCGCAAGTAAAAGCAGATTGATAACGACGAGCTTATGTAAACATGCATCGGTTTATTAGCTCGTTACGTGGCACAAACATTTCTTGTATTCGTGTCTAAGAATTGGTGAAAGCGGCAGCACGTCGCTTTTCGCCATCGCGCAGTCTTTTCGAGCTATTCATATCTCTCGTCCTCTTTATGCGTCCCTACTTTCAGAATGCACCGCCAGATTTTAATGCAGAACCGCGCGCGACGCTGCATCATCGCGTATGACGAAGCGGCTAAGCGTGATTATACGCAGATGCCGTGGAGTATAAAGTCGCGACGGAATGATGCGCGCGTGATGCTTGTATCGCTTTCTCGCAGATTCACCTTTGCTCGCGCCGAGCCATAGGAGGGTCTTTCAAGGGCACGAGCAGTAGGCACGTGAACATTAAGATCAACGGGCGTTGCACCTTACCGCCCATATTTTACACCCGGAGTGGAGATTAAATCAAGCCCTCGCTAAAAAAAAAATAACGATAAACCTCCTCGTCGTTCGAACAGCTTTTATTACAATTTTATTCGGCTTTGAGATAGAACAAAACCGCGAGATGTATGCGCGTTACGATATGCAATTTTAATTCACGCGATAAAATTAGTGATCCTGTAGAGCAATTACTGTGAACCTTGATGGTATTCGCGCAGGCAGATGCGATTACAAAAAGATGCCGCGGAGGAAAATTAATCCTCGGGAAACAAGCGGTTGCGGTTTGATATTTCGCGATTACCATGCAAAGTATTATGAATTTTAAAAAAGTTCGGAATATATCACGCCCGTGCCAGCGGCTCTCAAACTTTTCTCAACTTTTCTTTTTTCCATTCATTAAAATAAATTACGCGCGTTTTATTCAATTTTAACCGTAGTGAGTTGCGGAACGGACTAATTTGTGTGTTTTGAATTATGTGGATAGATATTTTATGTCAATCGCTCGTAAAGCCCACTTCCGCATTTTCAGCGTGGTTAGCCAATCTCTAATTCTTAGCATTTTAACGTTTAGACGGGACTTTATATGGGCCGTCATCAACCGAGCATTGCGCAACGGCACTTTCTAATTATAACTTAGATAATCGATCAGGATTTAGTTCTGGTCCCAACGACTGCACGACGAATGAAAATCCCAGCTGTTTCTCTGACACAATAATCTTCCGGCCGTGAACATACTACTTTCACGGAAACCCGATAACGACGGCGGCGACGATGTGGAGCCGTGCCGCTCCGCCGTGTCATTGAAATCGTCAGTCGCACGAAGGTGTCGGGCCTCCGTGGCATTAGACACGTATCGGTGCGATGTCGCGTGCACGAATCGCGCGGGCAAAACCGGCAGCTCGAGGTGTCCCTGGTTTAATTTTCGCGCCGGGGAAGCAATTTATCGACGCCCGCAAAAAGTGCAACAAAGCAACGAAATATCGCGTGTACATCGTCTGGGAACGATCGGACGCACGCGTGGCTTTGCGTGATTAACAGCAATGACGTACGTTAATCGTTCTCTTTATCTGTGCACGCGATTATTTATGACTTAGCGTGTTTCGGCGGTCGTATATAAAAATCGCGAGAAGGGTTATGCACTCAACTTCCTCCTTTCTTAATTTATCTCCTGTTCGACGCGACAAAATTATATCCGTTTTGCTCAATCGAACAATTGTATCGATCGCAATTCATAAATGATATTCGCTACTCGATATACGCGGAGGATGCAATCCGTTATATATTTTGTCCGTCGGGCATGTTTCAGCGGGTCGACACGGCTCCGACTCCCGAAAGATGCACAGTCGATCTCGAAATACGAGAGTTATCGGTTGCACAACAGGCACATAAATAACTATGTTCAATAAGGCGCGCGCCGAGATTCATAGGCGTTTCTTCAGGCGGCCCCAATCGTGCGCGGCGCGCGTGTTTTTCTTCCCCTTGTTTATAACTTTTTACGACGAGCCGTTCATCATCGATCGCCCTGACGCGTTAACAGTTTGCCCACCGTTCGGAATTCCCTGCTGGGTAAAGAGAAAAAAAGATATCGGAGAGAACGCAACTGGGTTGACTTAATTATTGGTCGAGAAGCGCGTTGTTAATCTTATGTTAGATATTTTAGAATATTAATTAGCTGATGCATAATAGATGCTGACGCAACGAATGCTTTACCGATGACGTAAAGACGATAAAATCTTAAAATGCACAATAAAAAAGAAACAAGTATGTTTATGCTATAAAAAAAGCATAAGAGAGCATTAAAAATCTCGATAATGTATTCCAATATTTTAGAATTAAGCATGAGAAATTTCAATTTCCATTTATTTTTTTTTTATAATAAATATTAACATCGAATACATTATAATTATTCGATATTAATATTTGTTATATAAAAAAATAAATAGAATTATTATCTTTTTTTTTGCGATAATTAAGTTTATTTACTTACTGCAATTTAAAAATCTCAACAACGTATTTCATTATTTAAAAATTAAGCATGAGAAATATGTATTTCCATTTATCATTTTTTTTTATAACAAATACAATATTAACATTGAATACATAATAATTATAATTATTTTAAAATATTGGAATATTATCGAGATTTTTAATTCACAGTAGATACGTTGTTATTAACTTAATTGTTGCAAAAAATAATGAGTTGACTTAATTATGAATAATCTGCAAAAAAGGAATAGTTTTATCATAGCTTTATAATTTATAATTATAACGTATTAGATGTTAATTATAATTATCTTGCTTAAAAGATATCCCCATCATGTGGATAAAATTCAAAGAACGTATCCTGCTTCTGTTCGACAAATTTCGATTACGACGAAGGTATTTCTTTTTTTGCGGATTATTCAGAATTAAATCAACCTGTTACTTTTGCAACAATAAACTCATTTACTGCGAATTAAAAATCGATAATGTGTTCCAATATTTTAGAATTATGCGTGAGAAGGAAACTTTAATTGACGACATTTATCTTTTTTTTTATACCAAATTAATATTATTTATGAAGTTATATGTAAAATATTTATTTTATTTAGCAATTTTGATTAAATTATATTACTTTAAAACAATTTATGTAAACTTTGTCAATCAAAGAAGACAAAACAGATTTTTTTATTTTTTACGACGTTAAGTCCAAGGTTAAAAATACTGGAACAGAAGCTGATTCATTTCAGATGCTATATCGCGCATTTTCCTTTTTTTCTTATTTTTATCCAATTTTAAACCAATTATACGTTTCCTTAATCTTGACCGCAGGACTTATAGATAATCAACGAAGTAATGCAGGCAATGCAATCTTGTTTTATCGACTCGTTCTGCATATTTGCGTCAGTATTTTTTATATTCTTTTTTTTTCGTCGCAAAAGTACACCCTCGTAAAACAACAATCGTACGTGCAGGAGGGTAACTGCCGGACCGCGGTCGTTGGATACAAACGTTCGCATGCATTTGCACGTTGGATGCAAATCCGGTATTGAAACTGAGAAAGGCGGGGCGGGGCGCTATATGAGCGGGCATGTTCGCAGATCGGACCAGTTCAAACGAGTTTGAGGCCGAAGGCGAACCGCTCGGCTCACGAAAAGCACGAACGAAAAGTGAAAGGGACGCAGGTAGAGAAAGGAGGGTGGCCTAAGAGGGAGGCGCGGGGAGCAGTACCGCGTGGAAGCTCCCCGATCTAGCGTAACCGAGAGACAGCGCCGAACGCCGTCATCTGCAGTATACGTGTCGCCACGAAAGAAATAGATTTCCTGGGAATCCCAGGATAGCATCGCTGCGCGCCCAAATTCTAAATCGGGAATTAGGGGGTATTACACCTCGAGCGAGCGAGTTTACAGGCTGACCTTGAGAGACATGAGGGATCCCGATTCCTCGTGGAATCGAGCGAGTCCGCTCCGTTACGCTTTCGAGGAAGGAACGACCTTCGCGCGTGCGGACGATCGCCTCTCGCGCCAGTACCATCATCGGTCGTTGGAATTTCTATGATGTTGCGACAAAAAACAGTCTGTAATTCCGAAGGAGGATGTAGTCGGCGAGCCCTTACGGAGATCGTTAAATTGTTCCCGCCGCGACGAAACGGTGACCTTCGCCGGTGAATTTGCGTCCAGTAATTGCGCGAAAATATCGACCGAGACCTTGGGCGCGATAGAGTCGACATCTAGTTAATTCTGGTTTCGGTCGAAAAACTCGATGTGATTTATATCGCATTAGGTCGAGCGACCATGGTCGTCTCTCGTGAATCTTTCTGGAATCTCAATTAAACAACGAAATGGTAAATGTTTGAACGATTGGTCGAATAGTCGTTAATCCGGCATACCATCGGCAGCTACCGAGTTTCTGAACAATAAAAGAAATCATTATCGTCTACATATCTTTCACCGACTAAAACTTGATCGTTTTCCCCGCTTTCTTTGATTTTAAGAAACGCGCGGCTATAAATCGCAATATGCTCGCATTAAGAACGTATAATGTTATTAGTTGAGCATATGAGCTGAGCATTAGCCTCTGTCGGATTCATCTTCGTTGCACGAATCTTCGTTGAAATTCTCGAAATTCCATTTTTATGTACATTCATACGGACGGTACAAATGTTGTTTACAGATATTTGCATACTTGCCGGCGTTTCGAAATTTCGATCCTTGATGAGGAAGATCCATGTCAGTCACCGCTCTTCATCTTTCTTTAGCCGTAACCTTAGCAACGCTTACATCCGCGTCACGGTCAAATGCGATTATTATATATAATAAGTGACGAGTCGTCGGTTGCGAAAATACCTAAGCATAATAACGGTTACAGTTCTCGAGCGAGAGCACAACGCTCGCGGTGATTTTGACGCTCAAAGATAGCGGTAGTTGCGGTTAATCGAGGAGACTCTCGGAAGAAAATCTCGTCGGAATGATCGCTTACTTTGTCCGCGAGAATGAGTCTCGTGCACCGATCGTTCCGATTAAAGAACGCATCGCGCGTGATTGCGCAATTTATAAATAAGCGGTGACGGACAATTTCGCGCGTGAGTCCTCTGCGAGCCGTCTAAGTGCCTCTTCGAGATCGTTAATAGTGACACGTGATATAGGTGTTTATAAAATTCCATGTTTACGTCGCTTTAGACGATGCGCGTACACGATGTCGAGTGAAGTCATTACGTTGAAGACCTTGCATCCTCCGCGATTCAAAATCATCAACATACCGCGCTTTATTGCAGAATTGCGCCACTTCTCTACCTTCTCAGGCTGCGATGCGATTCTTACGCAAATAATGCCATAACGTCGTGACAAATATCTGTCGGCTCTCGCGACAGGTGATGCCTTCTGCGCGAACGAACGCGCTCCTCGGCGCTCCGTGTTCACGCGCTCGCTGTCTAACGAGCTGGACTTGATGGATCAACGTTTCTCGGGTGAAACGCGTCGTGCTCGATGATTTTCATACCGCGAGATCTGGCGCAACATTATCCTCGTTGCGCCTCGCGTCCTCGCGATCGTCGCGGTCTTCCAACGCGGTTTACGGCGGAAATCTATTAGCCATGCGCTGAATCGTCGTCGTAAATTACCCGTCAATGTGCCGCCAACATAAACGCTTTGTAGCAAAAATGATTTATTAATAAAGCATAATCATACAGCTGCGACGTCATTATGCGTACACTTCTTCTTTCAATACTCTTTCAATCGCACGTGCCGATGAGACCCTGGAGACGGAATTTTTGCGAGACACCTAAACTTATGAAACAAGTCGTCCTTTGGATTGCGTTTCGCCAATTAAGCAAGCGTATTGGAGCTATAAGTTACGTTATCGTCGACGATACCGGGGTCACGAGAGAGCTAATTAATTGAAATATGTTGCTCGCTGGACCTTGTTCATTTCTTGTTTACTTTTTCCATATATTTGTAATTAAATCTGGCATTCATACAAAAGTAATTATTTAGATTAATATTGGCTGAAGGTTTATTACATGTGATCGGCAAATAGTCATTGTTTTTTTACTTTTTTTGTCTCATCTTCTATATTTATCTCTTGCATGACTACACTTACTGAAGTATTTACGAAAGAGAAATCTGCGAGGTTAGACACAAGTCAATTATTTTCCTGATCACGTGTCTAGCACAGCCGGGTTTCATTATAATGGATTATTTACAAATTACAAGCGATCAGGCTTATGTCGTAAGGTTCGAGTTCACTTAATCCCACAAGAGAGTTATTTGTGTCTGAATAATCATTTGCGAAAAGTTACACTTTTCTCAAATTACATGTCATTAACAAGACGTTCGACAAGACAGCGCGGAAGAAATTAGTGAAAGATCTGTGACCATGTTCTACTTAAAAAAAAAAAGCAAAAATTCCGGAATTGTATTGTGCATAATTAATGACTATAAAAAAAGAGTATAAAAGAGATGATGAGACTTCATGGGAAGAGTTGATTGGAACTCGCATGTAAATTACTTTCGTCGCGCATTATTAAGCTATTCTTAATTTTAACCAATTTGAACCACTAATTAACCACTTCTTTTAGATGAAAATCACATTGACATTGCGTGTCATAATTGCATATAATCTCGCGTGCATTATAGATATGTTATGTCTCGTGGTGGTATTGCATTATTCGCCAAGGTCACGAGTGCGTATTCGTCGGAGGATGATTGAGCACGTTAGATCAGTATACCGCGCAATGAATACGATATACGGTAACGCGGAAATGACGCTCGCCGGGGAAGAAGAGCGGGCAGAAAAAACAGATTTACGAAGAGTACCTGACGTAAGCCTCTTGACGAGGCAACAAAAAGAATCGCGGTCGCGTGTTACGGCGATCGATGCTCAAGTGGTCGACTTCGCTTCCTCGTAATCACTCTTTCTGCCTCCTACGACTCCCGTAGGCTGTATAAATAGAGTATAGTATCGACGAAAGAGCACGCGGAACCGTCAAAGGCCGGTATTCATTAACACGTCACTCGAGAAACGGTTTGTGCCTTATGTACATCTAATGAATGGGCATGAAGACATCGCATTCGTTCCGTTAACAAACCTGACGGCTGATTAATTCGATTATCAAGTGAAGCGTGCGAAAAACCGAAAGTCGTTGAACCCACGCGCGGCGTTCGCCGGTGAGAATCGCGTTCTAATCAGCGAGGATTGGAAATCGGGCGTTTAAACTGCGATTATCGAGAGTTACCTTGGAGTTCTCCATGGAATCGCGATCATTAGCATGAGAGCATCTTGCTGCAATGACTTTCGATAAAAAAAGTGCTTTGCATGCGAATTTAGTGTTAGTCATAAGATGTCATGCTTATTTTACGATTATTTTTCACTTATCTCGATATGCACTTTGAGTATTCCGCGCAGGGTCGATTATGTTTCATAAGAAAATATGTAGGTTTTTTGCCAAGTGTAATCGGAAGACTCATCTACGGACCACGCAATCGTGATGCATCGTCGATGCATATTCAGCGCGTAAACCCGGTTACTCGGTTGCGCGCCTTTTAAGTTCGTCACGCTCCCCCTCTCGACAATTAATTCTGTTTTACCACCGTCCCGGATCTTGACGCGCTCGTCGAGCCGTAGGACGCCTGCGAATTCCTCCCCGTCCGGTCTGCGGAATGTGGATTTTTTTTTAGCGATGGTGTGCAAGGGCAAGGTTTTTTTTTTTTTTTACGGTATTCGCGGATCTGCCCGCGGAACAAGAGAGGCGGAGAGCCGCAGGCAGGTGTTCATCTGGTTGTAGAATCCGCAGGAACCCGTCCCGAGACAAAGGCAGGCGTGCAGCCCCGGTCCGCCTCGAAAATCACTCTCTCATACGACAGGTTCGAGGACGTAGGTAAATGCTCCTTCGTCATCGATTTAACGAGACAAATAATACGAGCGCTGTGCCGCATCAATACCGCGGATATCACGCACAATGGAACTCGAGAATTTTTTCGAGCACATCGCGCCTTCTCATTGTATCGGGCTTTGTACGCGCAAACTGCGCGTTTTGGAATCTCATCCCGGTCTGTAATTCGATTAGCGTCATAAATCGAGGCGTTGAATGCGCAATTGTGATTGCTTTTCGAGGAGATATTCATGCGCTCGCTAGAATTTGATTCGACATTCCCTTTATATTCTCGTTATTAATAAATATGCAACTCCTGCATAAATTTGTGGACAAGTCCCTTGTAAAACAATAGCGATCGAAGATAATCCCGGAACAATGAGCCGGTTTTCGATCTAGATCGGGGATCGCATTCCAGACGCTTTCGGGTCAGTAGTTGATGTCTGCATTAAGCATAATGGGCGCCTCCCGCTTGGGGATTCTTATCTCCGCCCGACGAGCTCTGCGAGCAGATTCGACGCGGGAGTCTGGTGCGCGAGACGTTTCTTATAATAAGAACTTTTATAACGATAATGTCCGTCGTCATCTCCTTCCTGGAAAAGATGCGAATCTCGAGAGATCCTCTCGATCCTGGCAGCTGACCTTCAGCGTCTCCTTTCGGAGCGCTACGTAACGCGACACCGGGGCTATCCCGTTCTTAAGAGCCATTCAACGACGCCGCAAACGTTCGAGTCGCGCTAATTAAGGCGATTCTATCATCTCGCGGGGGTGTCACGAGTGTTAGTTCTGCGCGCGCTGTTTATGATCGTCGTTTCCTGGACACGATTTTGCGTGTATTGTGCATTGACGATTTATAAAAATTATAAATTTAAATGCAGCCTGGCAAACCGTTAACAAGATACGTAGGAGTCGGGCACGGACACGGAGAATATCATGGATGGCTCGCCTGCAGGCCACCGCCAAAAATCTTTTTGCCTACGTTAATTGACTCGCGTCGTTTATTGCGCCGACGACAAGCAACAATAATCGTAACACGCGCTTCAACGTGCTTTTTGCCCTCGGAGGGACGAGGACATCACCTCGAAACGAGGTTAATCGCACGCGAGTTCCAGCGGCTTATGCACCATGTCACTTAGTGCACATCGCGCACAAAGAGCGTTTTGCAATAACATCGCTATAATTAGCGATTGGCGCGTAAACGATTTTAAGCAATGAGATAAGGTAATTAAAATGGTAGATTGACAGATGAGAAAATTTGTATATTAATTTATTAAAATACTCAGTACAATATATCAATGAATTTTTAAAGAGATTTTTTATGCCACGTACATGTATATGTGGTTTAAATGAATTCTGCGAAAACAGGTAATCGTATCTGATACGTGAAATAAATGGTAAGCGATGAAATCAAATACTGAACGAGTATTGCCATATTTTATTTTATTTTTTATGACATAAATCTTGATGTAAAACTAACGATTTATGTTTCAATTTTTTTTTGTGTTTAAATTGATTAATGTTGTATCCTTTAACCGCATGACATCCGGCTTGTTGCGAATATCCGGTTATAAATTGATTACAATATGTTATATGTTATGCAAATCAGTTTCGTACTCCGATTTACAAACATTATCATTCTGTCAACGAAATTAGCCATCCGCTTATCGTATATCATAATTCGTCTCAGTGGTGCGCGCACACATACACACACACACACACACACACACACACACACACACACACACACACACACACACACACACACACACACACACCGTCGCGCCTTACAAAAAAAGATTACCATTTTGTAAAAATAAGCCCCTTGTCAATGTCAAGCGGCAGATTCATCGCTTCGTTTTTGCCATCTAATTTTACATGTAATTCTTTCTGAAATAGCCGTATTATGCGCTTGGTACGGCAACTCACGCTTTATGTGTTCTGTTGAGCACGAGGACAAAAACGGAATAAGTACAAAAACGCGACGGGAACGAAAACGCATTACGTATTTTGCCGAGCTGCCGTGAGATTCACGCGCGTGCAAAACTAAACTCGAACCTTCGTCAACGCCAATCAATCCATTGTTCCGCTGTCGTGAAACTGCTACCTGCAATCGATGGCTCTGAGATCGATAGCTTATGTTACCGAAACAATGAACATTGAGAAGAACCGTGACATCAGTTGTATTCCCCCCAGCATGTATTATTATCCAGAACTACCGAGTAATGCGCATAATCCATCAATATAACGTACAGTGTGACAGGTTTATTTTTAGAAAGAAAGAGAAATAACAGAAGTTTCTTGATATGATAAAACCAGTTGATAGTTTATTAATGTTTTTTACTGTATTCTTAAAGACATTGCAAAAATTATTTTTTATCTTGCAATCGTGTATAATTTCGATACACCTAAGAAATTACAAAATATTACATTGCACAAAATCGATATGTCTACGCAATATTAGATAATTTATCCTGTAATAACAACACGTCAATATGCACATTTCATAGCGATTATTTTGACATTTTATTAATGCATCACTGTTTGCGGTTATAAAAGAATTACAGAAATATCTTTGAGACGTCTCGCGTTACTGCAGACCGCACCTGGAGGAGTGCAGGCGTTTATGGGCGTTGTTCCGCCAAATGCCAACACGAAATTCATTTTGCCGCGGTATCTCATTTCTCACTCAAGTAATATTAATATAAGACACACTACATCAAGAGTGCAACAAAGAACAAACGCCACAGCCTGTTGTAGTCAAATGCACACAACGGCGCGCCTGAATATTCTCGCTAGACAAGCCTTCTCGATAAATTCTACCGTGACAGAAACTTTGTGTTACCTGTCGCCGTCGCGGGGAAATCCGACTTATAGCAATTGTAGCAATTATGGTGGATCAGCATTAGGTTTGACGTTCGCGAGACAATGAACAGACCGAGTCGACCAGCGGTGCTAAGGGAACGTCAGCGGCAAGAGGATGTTCGGAATACCGTCGAAGGCTCCGCCGTCATTGCCCATCCCGGGATTACGTACCTTGGTCGTAGACCTTAGTTGAAGCCGCGAGCTCGTCGCGTACTCGCGCGACTAGTTGCATAACAGCCAAGATTTCTCGGTTCGCGCGCGCTCATTGCCGCCGCCGTCGCCGCATCGATTCTCAATAATACGTCGTCGGGTTTTCTTCGTGCTCATCCCACTTATTACTCGCGCGAAAGGTTACACCGGCTGCATGTTAGATTTACCAGTGACAATACGCGCGCTTGTGTATACGATCGGTCGCAATACCGTCGATTTATCTTGAGGTAGAAGCTGCGGGAAGTCTTTTAGATATGTATTTTTACCAACCGCCGTGTCACATTGATAAATGAAAAATGAATAATTACAATTGACGTTGGAATTCTGCGTATTGAAACAAAGTGTTATTTTCTTCCACAAAAATGCAATTTTCAACTTCTTGAGAGAATAATTGAAAATGATATTTATACATTGAGACTTATTCTGGCAGAGATTTTTCTTTTCCTCTGTAAAACTATTTCGCAAGGATAATCGCTATGCAGTTTCGTATAACGTGTCCAAATACGGTTCACCTATAATCGCGTGTAATTTGCAACAAATGCGATAATAGTTTATCGCGGCTAAGTGTGCAACGCAATGTTGCTCGTTCGCGCCGATGATTTACCATCGCCTGCATCCTTTCTTCGCATTACGGCGTGCCTGACATGTTGAAAAGGTTCCAATGAAATACGATGAGAAAGATGGTACCAAGATATCTAATATCTTCAAGAAATAATAAATTTTGCAGGATATGATAAGATAAGAATTAATCGGTATTTAGCGACGTTTAATTCCAAGAAATACACATTCGTTACAAGAGACATACGTAAATTTGTGCAATTTTTCCTTGCCCACACATGTAAGAGGGATTCGAAGCTAGCGCACGCCTCGACGATCTTTCGTACTTACGAAATATCAGTCATTATGCTGTAACGCGAGAAGAAAGAGAAAGAAAACCGACGGGCTGCCTGGTGCCATTAATTGCTGCTACTCGCACACGCGTTACGCTTTATATACGCGAATTACGCAAGCTTCTCCGCGATTTGCATTCGACGCTTTATGCGTAACAACAGCCTAATCTGCGTTATATGCGTGAACAATTGCCCGCGCGGCGTAACGCCAGTTATCTTTACGAAACGTCGATGTGGCAAACAATGTGGAAGCTTGACAAGTTCCACAATGGACGGCAGCTTGTGTAACGCATCGAATTTGAGTCGCGAAATTCTACGGCTGAAGAGTACTATGTCGTTAGATAGAGATACAATGCATACGTGCAACGTGCAATTATTGTTAAAGGGTAGAAAAGACACAGAAGACGCCTATTCCGACTCTCTTCTTCTTGCATCGTTCTTGCGCAGTCTTATTCGCCATATGCAATTAAATTTGACATATCTGGGTAAGGAGCTTTTACCCGCCAATACCGATCGCTATCGGCAATCCAGCTGTGTCCGACTATCGACACACATCTTGCAAAAATGAACATTCTTGCTTGTCGGCCGTTTTCCACGACTCCGCGCGCTCGTTAAGGAAAACGAGATTCAAACGTCATATCGTTTCTTCGACGTTGCGATGTCACTGCCCATGTTCCGTCCGATTCGAGACTTGCGCTGGTCATGTCTTTATTAACAAGCGTTTGACAGTGGGATCACGGAAGAGAATGATATTAAAGAAGGGAGACGTATTAAAAGGATTATTATATTCCTGACAAATGCATTCGATTGAAGACGCGTTTCATCCCTGAGCGCAGAGCGCTCCGTAACGACGCTTCTAATCGATTTCAAGGTATCACGGGACAACAAGAGAATAAGGGGAAGGGGGGGGGATAGCGACCGACATTAAAAGTCGCCGAGTACGACGTGACTGGATAATCTGACCATGGCATCTCGCCAAATAAACGACTCTCAGCCGTGGCCGGCCGGTGGAATCGTGACTTTTTATTATGCCACGGATTTATACACGCGTCGACGAAATCCTCGGGGAGGCAAAAGTATGAGGTTTATTTTCGATCAAATGCAAAAGAAAAAATTACACTCCGCAAATGTTTATCAACATATTTGTTCCTTTCGATCGCTAAATTAGTATTACGAGCTCTACTATTTTATTGCCTGATCGATAAAATATTAGTTGTTCGACATTTAGTCGAAATCAGGTCTGTAGTTACTTGAAATGACTAGGTATATAAAAAAAATTTAATAGAATGTTACTGCAATCTTTATAAAGAAAATATAACAACTAATTTCAACATGTTTTTATTACATTTATCCTGAGAATTTTCAATCGAATCAAATTAAATTGATAATAATTTTTAATCCAATTAAATGCTCGCTTAAAATTATTACCTTTAGAGGAAAATTTATATTCTTCAATTACGTTAAGCGTTGACAGACATAAATAAGATGTATTGTAAGTAACATCCATTTAATAGGCAAATAAAGCGTAATTTGGAAAACACAGCTCACGATATAATTTATATCGTATAACTGGGAATGAGAAATATGGCCAACATAAAAGAGGCTATTAAAAAGTCTGCTGGAAGTCGCTTAAGAATCGATATGTTACCTTTTTATAAATGTCTGCAGTACGTTTTATGGCGTTATTGCGACACTATCGGATTTGGAAGTGGACCGCTTGTGAGTACGAAAAGTCACCCGAATTGCAAAAACATTCTGGCTTTCATATGATCGGCTTGCCGCTGCGTATCGAGAAAACATTGAAGTCACATTAAGTTGCGTTCGGCATATGCCATTAGCTCGAAAGCCTTCGGTTTGCGCGTACGTAAAAGGACTCACGTCAATAGCGAACGAGAGTATGAGATATAAATTATATTACACGCCTACTCTCTATTCTATTAGTTATCTATTGAACGATATTCGACACCTATTATATTATTCCTTCCTGACGAAAGATACCGTAAACATTTTCTACGTGACTTGCTTCTTTTATGAAATAACATCGATCTCGATGAAGTTAATTCAACATGTAGAACACAATTGATTTCACAGTTAATTCTACAGTGAATACATTATTTATTTTGTTGCAAAGAATTTAGTTATATTAAAGAACACCTAAGCGAATATTTTAAAATAAAAATTTTATTATTTATTTATATCATTAAATTATTTTTTTCATAATACAGTTTAAGAAAATTTGAAATTACTATTTGAAACATTCAACATTATTCATGAAGGTGTTATCCTTGGTGATTTTATTGTATCTTGTAATAAAATACGTAGATAATGTGCACATTTTTTACTATTATTGTCGTACAATGTAAATTTTGGAATAATGTTCCTCAATAAGACTATACTCCTCCAATCAAGCTATATTCTTTCGATCAGATTTTATGCTATTCAGCATAGCTATTCTATAGCACACGGGCGTATGACTAAGTTGGAGAATGAAACATACAAGGTGACCAATATCAAAGGAAACAGCTCAGAAGGTGCGTTGTGGGTGAGACAGAATCTGGGTCATTGCGGTAACAAAGAAACAGAGGAGACTTTTCATTGCTGCAGCAGCACAATTAAATGAGAAAAAGCGCTGAAATTCTGCCCGCACACGTTGCAACCCTATCGCATTTTGCTCGTAATCCTATGACGACCCAGCCGGTAACTCTGTCTGTGTGCATTCGCGCAGATCACGATGTGATTTCGCTTTGTGACGGGGAATCCGATCCCGATTTGTCAAATCGCTGAATAATTGTTTCGTGTTAATGGCACAGCGGGTTCCTTTGGATAAATCAAACAAACATAAATAATCCAGTCAAGGATTTCGCGGCGCGATAATTGTTCGCGGTTTTCTTTATTTCACTTCTCACAATCGGACAGCGACTTGTCACTTTTTACCACAACAAAGGCTTTGAGTAAAGAATAAATCGATTTAACGAACCGTATAAGTGTTACGCTATAATTTTTCCATTTGTAGAAGATTATTAGAATACAAAATAATGGACAGCGCTGTATTTTTCAGAGTCTCGCGCTTTAAGTTGTCTAACGGGTCTGAAAAGGAAGGATACTAGTTACCAAGGCTAACTTCCATTATACAATCTCTAATTGAAATTCTTATATTCCGTCTTGCCTCTAATTTTCGTTTTATCATAAATTCTTACGTAATTTTATCTTTTAAAAACAAGTTATAAAATTTATTTATTCAGGGATTCGTACATCTCTTTCTAAATTTTCGCGAATATGATATAAAAGAATAAAGTCGCGAAGAGAATTTTTAAGCTTTATTCACTTATATTATATATAGGTATATTTACGTCAAATTTTTTCTAGTCTTCTGTTCTTTTTTTATCGTGTATTTGTATAAAAAAATAATGGTTTCTTCCAAAGAGTCTAATTGCTTTTAAATGGATCGCTACCGACAAAGGGAATTTTATTTTTATTTGGTTTTGAGAAAATAAAAATTAATGTCCAGTTCTTCTCGACCGATATCCTGCGGCGAATTGAAATGGTCGAGCGGAGTTGTGGTAGTTACCGAAGTCAACGAAGCGTGCACGCGACTTTTCCACAGTTACTTTCATAATGCACGCCACTTCCGAAAGTGAATCGATGTATCCGACGTCAGGAGAAGGTTACGCATAGCTAATGCAGTTAGTTTTATTTATTGATCGCGAGATCATTGAAAAATTTTTTTACGCATGATCTTTAATATGCGACTGCGGAGCTTTTAAAGACCGATATATCACCACTGTGACTATTATCAGTGATATTGTGTGAAAACAATAAGATCATGCATATGAAACAATTATACTGATGCCGAAGCTTTGCACATGACATAAGCATCCTCGTATCGATCGCTATAATTCAACGATGCAGTCAGCCGTAGCAAATTTAATTGCACCATCTATTATGGTTTTGATTCATTACTGATTGTTGCGCTAGAATTTATATAAATAAAAAATTTATATAGATCCGAAGACGATGAAGATTCATAGATAATTTTGTATATTTAATGGACATCGATTTAATCGATTTATGCTGCTAACATTAGTTGTCAAGGTTGACATAATCATTTAACAGAGAGATATAAAAAAAAAAGTGTATCTACATTGAGAGAAATGTTGACAAAAAATTGCTCTTGACATTATATTTATGGAATAATAAAACGAGATCTTATGTGAATTGTTAACTGCGTAACAAATGTTAATTACGGTTGTCGGATAGTTAGTTATGCTTCTTAATCCGTAAGCTTACCAAACATAGAGTAGATTGGAGTGTGGCGAAAAAGTATTTTAATGACCTAACTTTCACACATGTTGCTACATTTGCACCACATTACTACAAGGATAATGATAGAATAGTGCGCTGCGCTTAATAAAATAACAATTTACCTGTTTGAAGGAGAAGTGTTTATTTCATCAAAGAACGCCCCAGCGTTTTACATTGGATTATAAGAATTTTATTTCTACTACACGATGCTATTAGTGCTTGATTTAATGATTGCTTTACGTGTTCAATACTACGATACTTGATAATGAATCGTATGTAGTCAGGAATCCGGTCTCGGATTGTCGCGGGATGAAATACTTCGCAGAGGCAGTGTAGTTTTCATTCTTACACTTTAAACTGTCATCGATAATGTATTGCCGCATTGTTTAGCAACTCATAATCGCGTGGGAAATCGAGCCAAATTGCGAATCGATTACGATCATTTTGGAAGGAATGCCAGCTGTTACGTTAATCTGCGATCGCGTGTTATTTTATTACAGTAATATTTATTGAAAACATATCTGCAAATTATTTTCTATAAAATATTGACAAAGCAAACTTAGGCTCGGTTACAACAACAGCGCGTTAATAGTCGATTCGTAATACTTCGTGACGATCGTCGAAGAAAATGGTCATTGAAGTGGTATAGCTCCGCGGTGAATCCCGACAATGTCAATCAACGCTCAACGACGTTACGTGATCCGCATTGTTCCCAAGTGTCACGGACATCCATTGCGCAACGGCGTTTTGATGAGTGATTGACCCACACGCACCTTCATTATAGTTTTTATAAACGTCGAAGTAAGACATGTTATTCCGGCGCATTAGCTGCGGTTAAAGTGCCCACATATAACAATTGCAACACTTGCACGCTATTGCGCGAGCCATATAAACTACTTTCGATTTGATTCGGATTAAAATTCCGATACTGTGGCGATCTGAGTTTTGAAGAACAAAAGATATTATATTATATTGCACAAGTAATACAATAATCGCCTTGATCTATTTTATTCGAGGCGATTGCGAACGATTACAATTGCTTCTGAATATTAATCAAGATAACCTGAATGACCTCTGCATATTAACCTCTGCATATTAACTTTATGCAAACATGCTCACATCGTGAGAATACTTATCGATTGAAAATAATTGATTTATCAATCAATTATAATATTTTTAGACAAGAAGTAAGATTTTTGTTTGGATGTATTTTTTAAATATACGAATGCCTGTATCGGCACAATAAACGCTGAGAAAATTGAATCGTATAAGGTTTTTATGACTTTTGCTTTTTACGTTTCACTATATTCAGCGTATAAATCCAGTTCCAATGGAGTCTGGTAAATCTTGCATAATAACACGCACATAACGAACGTAATACTCACCAACATTTCGATCAAGGACGATTCGACGTATCAGGCAGATCGCGCGGAATAAGATGCACCGCGATCGCGGCTTCCCAATTATTTCGTCGCGCGAGATAACGAATTTTCTCAACGGTGCACCGATCTCCCGGTCGTTACTCAATTTCACTTTCCTCCCTCGCGGCGTACTGCGAAGTTACGACGTGATGAGGGGCGAACTAATGCGCGACCTCAAAGAGACCTCGATCGACGTTATTACGCAATTTCGCCCGAGACGTAACGCGAGGCGCGCTCAATTGCACGGAGACATGCGGGTATCGCCCGTAATTCGAAGACTGGTCATCGCGGTGGCGATGCCACGGTATTCAAAGATTGAAACCGCCGAGTGTCGCCTCCCGCAGGGGGAGATCGAGTACTCCGAAGGTGCGTCCTGTTGGGAGTGCTGCGGGGGCGAACGGGTGAGAGGACTGTCACGGAGAGGGGACCGAGGGCCCCCCGCGATCTTCATGGAAGGGGCAGAGGCATCCGAACCCCCGAGTTTCGCTGGTAGAGAGGGGCCTGGGAGAGAGCCCGAGAGAGTTGGCCCGCGAATGAAAGACAGAGAGAAGCATTTCGATCAAGCGAAAAGAAGAATGAAAGGGAGGGGGAGGAAGAAAGAGAGAGAGAGAGAGAAACGCAACACCGAGAAGAAAAGAGACGACGAGACGAGAGACGCGAATCCACACGGTGAATCGCTCGTAAGATACGCGCGCATTGTTGTGTGTCAGCGCGCGCGATAGTTATGGTCTCCAGGCAACCTTGTCCCAGTACCGCGGCCGCTCATCCAGCGACGCGATGGGAACGAGCTCGACGCGTATCCGACGAAATACGAGCGTCGATAAGGAACCGCGCGCAGCCGGCGCCTCGCGCGGATACCCGGAGCCCCCGCGCTACGATCGAATCGAGAGGAATCGAGGAAGAAATCCTTCCGCGCCGATACTGCGCGCTTCGCTTTCGCGCGCGAAGCGAAACGGAGGATGCGTCGCGCCGGCACGTTATCTGGGTCATGGATGCACCCGAGAAGAGACGCTGCATTTTGGTCAGGTCCTCCCTCCCCCTTCTCTCTTTCCGTAACATGCGCGCACTCTCCGCTCCCGCTCCGTTGTCGTTAAGCAGGTCCTTAATTTACATCGCGCTTCGGAAAAATGGCACGCGATTAATGAGAACGGAGATATATGATGTTTTCGCTCGAAATGCGCTCGATAACGGGTTAGAGCCTGATATTATCGCCGCACACGGTAATTTGAGACGCGAGAAAATTTATGAAAAAGATTAAATGGAGTATGATCGAGAAGTCGGACCTCTTCGCCTTGAATCGCTTTATTCGCCGTGCCTTCTCTCCCCATTTTTTTTCCATGTTTTTCTACGTCTTTCCAGAGAGACTTTAATGCCGCGGATCTCTACAGCGGTATCTTTTACGTAATGGACGCTTTAATCGAGTGACAAGTTGGTACTGCGGTTCCGCGACGGAATTATGTAAACGCGATGTGAAAAGCGCCAGAGGCACTGTAATAACATGATTAGTGAACTATATCATTTCTTGACTTAAGCTCCTTCGAAATTCTGACACTGATGAGAGAGCACTCACGGTTACATGCGTGCGTACGCGAGCCGGGGACATGAATAATTCTGCCTATTAATTATGGTGGGAAAATCATTGTCCACTCTGCGCTGTTAGAATAGTGAAAGCGAAAGTGAGAGAAGCGAAGAGTTGAATAACGTATTGCGCACTTGCTATGTTTATAAATACCGCGATGAAAAAAAGCGAGCTATATTTATCCGTTGCTGAATGAAAATGAGAGGAGAAAAAGGAAATTCGCACCGGATGTGGAGATACGTAAATGAGGGGGCACTTTGCGAGGTAGTACTGCTAATTAGTTTTAATCGCGACGTTATTTCGATACCTCGAAAACCTCGATCGTATTTTCCTCTCTTTATTATTCGAACACACTGTAATTACTTCACTGTATGATTATCATGTATATCCAACGATTGGCATATAACATCATGTACGCGATCTGCTACATTGTGATCAACGATAAGTTGATATCTCTCGTGCGAGCGTGATTCGACGACGTCTGATGTGCGATGGATCGTGATTATTGTCGAGGAGAACGTCCGAAAAAATTTCTCTCTCTCTCTCTCTCTCTCTTTTTGTTTTTAATATACATAAATGCAGTAAGTCAGACATGTAGGTCAGGGACTGGCAGGGAGCTGTTTTCACGGCCTAGACGAATCGAGGATGCCCGGCTACCCTTTTGGTAGTCGCGTGAGATTACGCCGACCGTGTTTTGGTTGCGCGCAGGAAACAAGGAGGCCCATTCGGGACACCCGCATCTATCAAGTCCTCGGCGGCATTTAATGCGGCGTGATTTATCGTGATGCGCGACTCTCCGCTGACAATCTCCGCGTGCATTTATTGCTGCGACGTCCTCTATTCGCTCGTCTCTCTGCCGGATAATTCGCAAATCCGTTGTGAATGCGAGCCAACACGCACGTGACGCGCGTATTATTCGCAATTAATCAAGCGGCAAAGCAGACGATCTTCGGTTAACAATGAACGAAAGCAAAACCAGCTGTGCACGGAGATAATTAGGCGGGACGACGATTGCACATTGACTAAATCGATACGACGACTGCTGGTTTCTCTGCTGGATAAATATATCGGAAATCATCATTTGCTGCGCTCAAATTCAACCTGTCAAAATACATGACATTAGAATAATCATTTTTATAAGTTTTAGGAACTAAAGCAAGGATGCTTTCTTTATTTTAGACAGTTATTACTGCCTATCCAAGCAACCTTGTTTCCTGCTTGAATTAAATAAAAATGAGTGTTACATTGAAACGCCAGTTAAGAATCTCAACTCTTAGTGCGCATTCTAATACCGTGACTCGTTACGCCACGTCGTAATGTGTAAATTGGCAAATTTCGCTAATGTCTATCACAGCGAGCTTCGCCGTCATTGGCTAGCCGTTGGTCATGGGTCAAGAGTTTCTGGAAATTTTTTCGCGGCTGACGTTGCAATGCCGATCCTTCCCGCCGTAATTTGGGTAAAGAGAATGGATGGCCATTATCTTTCACAAGTTTTTTCCTTTTTTTTTTTTACACAATTGCTATTCACTCCATCTAGGTCAATGTCGGCAAGAACTATTTCAGTGTCATTTTTGATACGAACCGCAAGAGCCCTTTTGTTAAGAGGAACAGAATCATATCGACGATAATTGCTTTCTCTTATCTCATTTCGAGTGAATTTCTGAGTTTGCGAGAGTAAAAGGACCGCGTGTCTGGCCATCATCGTGGCTATAATGGAAAAGTAAATTATGATTGACGCTACCGACTTCTTATATTCACAATGGATTGTGAAATGCGGACACTAGAATCTATAAGCATGATTACTGTTACATCAAGATACCGATATGTTCTATTATGAAGTTAATCGGTGCTTAAAGTCAAATGCAATTAATGGGCGTCGAGTGTAACAGTAGCTCTTCAGTTCTTCTTACTTTCATATGGAGTCATAACCATTTGCTTCATCGGCTTTATTTCAATTTATTTCACGATAAAAGGTGCTAGGAGATTGTAGTTACAAGATAATCAGAATTATTTACGCGAATTAAGTCAGATTAAAAATGAGAGATGCGTAATCGCGGCATCATTTTGGATTCTTGTGCAAATTAAGTGTGCATATTAAGTGTGGATATTAATTGATATTATCTCACAAGAGGCATTACTTTTGTGAAACATTTTTTTTTTTAAGAATACATATTATATTATTATTTGCATTTGTGCAAATAAATCTATATCTCGTTCTGATGAAATACTGGCCCGCAAAAGAGTAGGGAAAGGTTTGTACAAGTTATATATTGATTACTGCATATACAATAATAAATTGAGATTGCACTCAATTACGATTTATCTCATATTAATCGGGTGGCTCCAATAAATCGCGCTGAAAGGACGCATCGTTGCTCCAGGCTGGATGCTCATGCACAATTTAAGCGCGGCGCCTTCGGAACGATCGTGCCGTACGCCTTTTCTTAATCGGCGAACCGCGAAGACGTCGAGGGAGATGTTTTTATCCGTCCGATCGAGCGTGCGGTGAAGCGAAATCGATTTCGAGCAAACGCGTCCGCCAATCATTAAGCGGTATCTCATGATCGCTCACCTGGCGTGAGGTGCGTGTGTCGAAAAATCTGCACGATGACGTCAAGTATCGGCGATCGTTGCGTTTCGCGTTAGCATTTAAATGCATTTAAAATTACGCGAACGTCTATCGACAACATAGCTAACGATATGCTGTGATCTCTCTTGTATCATCAGCTTGAAAAATAACGTAAGCAAATTGTCAAATAGCGTTCATCCTTTTGTCACAATCTTTTTTTTCGAATATACTTTTTTTAAAACTAGAACAATACAGGCGCGCGCTACGCGCGCGCATTTATTATAATGATTTAATAATTAAGAAATCTAAATATTTTAATAAATTATTTTTATTTTAAATAACCGTCAAAATAACCTTTGCTCTCAAAGTATCAAACTGTCAGAATAATCGCGATAACCAATCAGCGTCGCGGAAAAGCGTCAACAATACTTTCGATACATTCGAGTATCGATCTTTCATGCCTTTTTTAAGAGTACAAGCGCGCGCTACGCGCGCGCACTTATTATTACAATTTAATAATTATAAAATCTAAATATTTAAAAATAATTTTTTTAATTTTAAATAACCGCCAAAATAACTTTTGCTCTCAAACTATCAAACTGCCAGAATAATAAAGATAACAATCAGCGTCGCAAAAAAGCGTCAACAATACTTTCGATACATTTGAGTATCGATTTTTCATGCCTTTTTTAAGAGTGGATTCAAGTAAATGATTTTTTTGATTCCAAGTAAATATTCACTTGAATCAAGTAAATATTTTTTTTATTCAAGTAAATAAATTTTTTTATTGAAATAAATATTTATTAGAATCAAGTAAATATTTATTAGAATCAAGTAAATGATTTTTTTATTCAAGTAAATATTTATTAGAAATTACCAAATATTTGGTAATTAAGACGAAGTGATTTAATCATTATTACCAAATATTTAGTAATTAGGACGAAGTGATTTAGTAATTATTACCAAATATTTGGTAATTAGGACGAAGTGATTTAGTAATTATTACCAAATATTAATTCAACCATAATAAATTATAGTGGATCCAATCATAATTTTATGGTTAATTCAACCATAATGGATTATGGTAGATTCAACAATAATTTTATAGTTGGATCGACCATAATCCGTTGTGGTAGATCCAACCATAATTTTATAGTTGGATCGACCATAATCCATTGTGGTAGATCCAACCATAATTTTATAGTTGGATCGACCATAATCCATTGTGGTAGATCCAACCATAATCTTATAGTTGGATCGACCATAATCCATTGTTGTAGATCCAACCATAATTTTATAGTTGGATCGACCATAATCCGTTGTGGTAGATCCAACCATAATTTTATAGTTGGATCGACCATAATCCGTTGTGGTAGATCCAACCATAATTTTATAGTTGGATCGACCATAATCCATTGTGGTAGATCCAACCATAATTTTATAGTTGGATCGACCATAATCCATTGTGGTAGATCCAACCATAATTTTATAGTTGGATCGACCATAATCCATTGTGGTAGATCCGACCATAATTTTATAGTTGGATCGACCATAATCCATTGTGATAGATCCAACCATAATTTTATAGTTGGATCGACCATAATCCGTTGTGGTAGATCCAACCATAATTTTATAGTTGGATCGACCATAATCCATTGTGGTAGATCCAACCATAATTTTATAGTTGGATCGACCATAATCCATTGTGGTAGATCCAACCATAATTTTATAGTTGGATCGACCATAATCCATTGTGGTAGATCCAACCATAATTTTATAGTTGGATCGACCATAATCCATTGTGGTAGATCCAACCATAATTTTATAGTTGGATCGACCATAATCCATTGTGGTAGATCCAACCATAATTTTATAGTTGGATCGACCATAACCCATTGTGGTAGATCCAACCATAATTTTATAGTTGGATCGACCATAATCCATTGTGGTAGATCCAACCATAATTTTATGATTAATTAGGACGAAATGGTTTAGTAATTATTACCAAATATTTGGTAATTAGGACGAAATGATTTAGTAATTATTACCAAATATTTGGTAATTAGGACGAAATTATTTAGTTCCCATTACCAAATATTTGGTAATTAGAAAAAATATACAAGTAAAAAATATCTAAATAATTTTGCAAAAAAATTTATAATTAACGTCCTAATTTTTTACATATTTTTAAATTTCTTTTTTATTTGAATACAACTTGACAGCTTGAGAAAATGTAAACAATTGTCATAGAAACATTTATAAATTGCTAATTAATATTGCCTTGACAACCATTTAAATATAAACTGTCAAAATATATTTTTTGCACATGATCAATATTGCCTTGACAACCATTTAAATATAAACTGTAAAAATATATTTTTCGCATATGACATTGAGATAACCAATCAGCGTCGCGATAAAACTGCAACAATACACTTCGATACTTTCGAGATTTCGATACATTAGACTATCGACTTCTCATGCCTTTTTTAAGAGTGGATAAGTGAGATAACGCGATTAATGAATTGTTCAAGTACGAAAATTCTTTCGAATACTGCGGAGGATATGTTGTAGTGACATGCAAAAGTGAAGTCATGTCGTCAGAAAATTTGCACATAGCGCAATATGTCGAAGGTCGGGGACTCGCGTGAACGTTCGGCGCATACTGTCAAGTGCAAGGTTTTCGATATAGCGCGAAGGCAATCAGGAGGCAGGGCGTTTCGCTGGACATCAGCGGAGATTGGTAGTACCCCAGGGAGTCCGATTACGTTTCTTTTTTCTTTTCCCATTCTCGACTCCCGTCGCTAATTATTTTGCACGAAATCGCCTGGAAACGAAGAAACCCTCCACCACGGCGCTCCCTCTCGTTGTTGCACAATGTTTCGTAATATCAATTACGCGGTACCTGTCAAGTTATACACGCGCGCGGCGCGGCCGCGGCGTCGCGTATCGCGTTTCGCGTCGTGGTATTATTCTAAAGTACTTAAGGCCATGTAATTTAATAAAGTTATGTTCGTGCGCGAGATCGCACTTCGCGGCCGCCATGGCTTCCAGCCTGGCCGCCGACTTTGCCAGGGCGGCGTTAAAAGTGCCGCCCTTTGCGAAACTGCAAAATTACAGCGCGGGTGAACGTCCCCGGGTTTCGTTCTTAACCTATTGCCGGCGGGTTAGGAGAATTCTCTACTCCATGTGCAACATAATTTTCACAGGCCCGCCGGCGAAAACATGTATTAATGTTCCTTTCTACATAAAGAACATTCTTCACGCCGAATCGAAGTGTAGTCTCGCGTTTGCTCGCAAAAACAGTAAAAATGCGTGGCGAGCATACTTTGTAATACTTCGGCATATTGCGCAATCACGCTCTTAAACATTATAATCGAATGTCCTTGCACGATTATTTATAGCGACTTCTTGATCGCTTACATGCATTTCTGATGCCATATATTTTTTTGGGGGAGTAGAAGTGATTGTGTCGATGGATTATAAGCAGACTCGCAAAAAGAACACAACAACACGCGATTGCGTTCGAGAAGCGAGTCCTGACATAAGTAGGAAATGTGGAAGAGATAAATTAAAATAACCGCGCCGGCGCGCGTACATTTGCACCGGCGCGATCGGGAAGGGGTTTAAGTGAGATGTGTATTTTTAGAATCGACGCATCCCGCAGGCCCGCCGAGAACGCGGGGGCTTGCACAGGAGTTGCATCGCAGCTGCGAGAATTCGCGCACTGTCGGCGCGAGCTATCGCAGCGTCGAAATTCTAAATTAACCGGTTTTACAATTTTAGCGTCACTCACCTTTGAGAAATCGCCCGGTGGTCCAATTTCGGACGGACGAACCCGTCCGAATTTGCGTGTAGACAAGCTGCATTTTATGCAGATACACAAACGTGTTCCCTGCGAGTTACCTGCTTCTCGACATCCTGTTTTATCCCGATGAATTACGTCCTGCCTTGAATGTCGGTTGGTTATTTAAATGCGATTGCGTTTTACGCCGCGTAAAATCGCGCGTCGCCGTATATCATATATTAATTAAAGACATTCGCAAATTGAAGCACATAGATTCGTATGCATTCCGCAGGCGCAGATTTTTGTAGATTAATATTTACATAATTATGTTTATGCACTGCTCATGTAATCAATATAGTCGTATTTGTAATTTACCGCGAAACTTTCCCTCTTAAAGTTTCATGGAAGTTACATTTGCCGTTTCGCGCCACTCGAAACTTTTCGCGAGAAACTCGTTCCTTCGCGAGACTGCTATCTTCGCGCTAAACGAAGTCACCTAAAGTGACAGCTTCGCGCGGGATAGTTAACGACTTTGTTGAAGTGCAGCGGAGAAGTTATCTGCATTTAGATGCGATCTTCAATTATCCGGTCTGAATGTGGCGACTGGTATTTAGGCCTCGCGTTACGCAAGACGCGCGACCGTCATGACGATGGGTAAAGAACTATCCCGGGGTTAGGGAGGGGATGCGGGAAGATAGTAGCGGATCGTCGGGCTGTGACATTGAACTCGCATTTTCCGTATGCGCCGCGCGTTCCACCGGACATACAGTCTTTGTCTTCTTCTCTCTCTCTTATCTTCCGTCTCGATCGCTCGCGTCACCCCTCGGTCACGTATGAACGCTCGTCAATGGCCCAAACGACGCTTAACACGGCTGCTGCCTACGTGTGCAGGAACGCGTAGAGCAAGCATCCGCCAGTTGCGAAATGCAGGAATTTAAAGGGGCATTCTCCGTAAGGTCAGCGACGCCCGGGGTCATCCTGGTAATTGCGCGTGCAATTAAAGCGCGTGCCCGGCCATGTAAAGCGGCGCATATGCGATGAGGGAACGCGCGAACATGAGCATTTCCAAAATCTGGATTCAACGGCGAGAATAGAGATGGATTCATTATCTTCAAATAATGAGAAATTTATATTAAGACGTATATTTCGACATTTGTTTTTTTTTTCTGTTTTATAGTGACCGACTTTTGCTCTTTGTGTGTACAAATAATATTGTTCCTCTACGAGACCCTTGAATTCACGACCTCGATACTAGAAATTTATTTTCGTAACACCTCGAGTGTAAATAAAAAAGATATTATCTTAGAGACTTTTTCGCAAGATCGTCGCGCTTCTTCAGGGTCATTATAGTAATTGTTCGCGGTAATTAAAATGCGCGGGAGGCGAGATTTTCCTGCGTTCTCAGCAGTCTTGGTCTAAAACAAACATAAGATAGTAGAACGTGACGTGACTCAAAGACGATGACAAGATCCTGTTCGATATTCCTTCGCGATTACAATTACGGGAAACAACGAATATCGCATGGTCAATTATTGTTTTACAGACGAAGGAGCATTCGTGGTTCTGCTACGTGATCGCGCCGAACTATCGGCTCACATTGTGTAACGCAGGAACTGGTAAGGTCGCCGCGCAGCCACGAGGTTTAGGCGGTAATTGCCGCAATGTTAGAGTGTGCACTTCGCACCGCGGGTGATTGCGAAAGTGGTCTATAAAATACGAAAGCTTTAAAACTCGTCGCAAAACAGAAATTCGATCGTTTCTATCGATATGATCATCACAACGGAAGCTCGCGTTGCGCGCCGTGTTGAAAGATACCTCTTTAATTTATCGTAATTACATATGTTTGTGTACAGTGCTTGCATTGCATCGTAATTACTGTACGTATACCGCAAATGTCGGTTTACACCTGAGTCATATTATTGCAATTTAAAAATAAACTTCCGATTTCTTCGACAAGATACAGTGGCGTGAGATGATTTATGAAGATTTTAATTAATTTATTTTCTATTGATATTTCTTTCTTTTTTTTGATATTTGTCAATGATGAAACTGCAAAAGTTGCAATGCCTGCGCGCAACAACCGGGGTCATCGCGGCAATTACTATGCGGTTAGAGAATGCGCGCGGCTGACGATCGGCGACGGCGTTGCGTACCTTGTAAAAACCGGTAATTTTGCAACATTGTTGTCCGGAATTCGCGAGAAAAATATAATAAAGCCCACCTCGGGAGAGACGAGCGTAATTGTGTCGAAAAACGCTCGTGCGTGCGTCCGCACGTCGATCCGCAATTTTTCTTCAAATTTCGAGCAGCAGAATTGTCGCGTTACGAAAGATTCCAGCGCTACTTAGCAAGGATTCTCGTTTCTTGCGGTAACGATGTTCTTAACCAAATAATAATCCCTCATTAGTGCGTGTCTGGCCTTGCAAGCTTTTGAATTCAGCACTATGTGAGATATCAGATTATTAAAAGCGATTAGCATTCAACGTAAATTTGTGTTTATATTATTTTTAACAATAGAAACACAAAGCTTTGTTATAGTGCGATTAAAAATTCCTTTGAATGACCATCACAGTTGATAAGAATCAACTCAATGAAGTATCACCGTAATCCAAGTAACCGAAATCAAATCAATGAAGTATCTATCTGCAATCGCATTGCAGTAATTACGGATCGCGCCTACATTCTTACTCAGTTAGTCAAGACTTAATTAAGTTATAGCCGGCTATTGCTAGCTCATAATTGTACTAGCAGCATTACAGTGCAATAATTGCAAAGCATGTCTGTTTTGCGTCTAGAAGTGATCGATTCGAAAAATCCGACTCGATTCTCGCTCCATTTCGAAGGAAATACGAAAAGCTGTAATAATCCGTGAAGTAATAGGTTGCGTCGCATCGAGAGAATTCGCGATTTTGCAAGCCGCGTTTATGATTTTTATCCGTGGATCATATAATCATCGATTCAATGTGAAGCAGAAAAGGAGCGCTTTTAGGGAAGAATTGCGGATTAAGGTTAATTTCTTTGCGCGGAGATTTTTCCACGAAGATAAGACGTGCGTGTAAGTGGGAGCGCGCCAGTCACTGTAAACGTCATTCATGTAGATTACGCATTGTCTACCTAGAGTTCGCGGAATGGAATAGCTCACCTGATCTAATCGCAGGCGGTGCACCGTTATCTTTTACGATCGGCGACGCCGATTGGCGGATTCGCGCGGAAGAAGAGGATACGCGGGACACCCAGGACTCGGCGGTGTCGACTTGTCACTCGGCTCGCGGCGTAGCCTTGTAACATATACGCAAATAACCCGATAAATCTCGGTATAGACCGATGCTCATCCTTCGGAGTCCTTGACACCGACGTGGTGTCACTGACTGCGCGCGCGAGGGGCTATCGCGCCGCTCGTCGAGGAAAAGGAGAGTCGACCGAGCACTCGTGGAAGAGCGACCCGGATCAACCTCGCGTCGTTTCCCAATGCGCGTGATCTTCGCCGTGGAGATCTACCGCCGATCGCTGCCACACGTCACTCTCCTCGGCGACGTGTATAGTCCCCGTAGAAAGACATTAACGATTCTCAGAAGTTATCGCGAGTCAACTGCGAGAGGTTCCGCTTGGCTACCTTGTGGAAGACGCTCTTTCTCAACCTCGCGAAGGTTTCTGATTCGCGCGGCAGCTTCGTAACGCGCCGCTCGCGCGAGACGTCCCCCGGATCTTGGAAACCGATGCGCCAAGTTCGCGACGATGACGATCTCAAGAGCGCGGGTACTTATGCAAATCTTGCGCGCGAACTGTAACGCGCGCGTTTAACATGACTATAATTTTCCTGCCATTCAGCATAGACAAAGAAATTGTAACGATTAAAGTTGAGTAACGTTCGGCTGATGCGTGAAAGGTGTTCGCTGACCCAGATCAATAATCGCGATCCGAGCGATTTTCAACTAGCGCGGCTTAGTCGCGCTAATGTTTTCGCTCTTTGGACGTGTCGGCTGCTCTCCGGTGCGGCAATCGAATGAAATTAATTCGCTCGCCGATTGCGACTTCCATTGAAAAATTAATAAAATCCTTTCTTGCTTCTTTTTTGGCGACGATACGCGGATTGTAAATAATTAAAATCATCCGTATGGTCATTTTTAATTGAAATAATTCAAGAAATTAATGATACTCGTCGATAATTACCGTGTGCGTAATAATAATCAGCTGGAATAAATTTTATTTCCCAATCCGAGTGTACTTCAGCAATCGGCAATTAATCCCCCGTTACTATAGCATGTTCTTAATCGTAAGGGACAAGGAGAGGTCGTTATCGAATGACAGTTCGCTAGTAATTAGTGGTATCTACACGTCATATCGATGATATACGACAAGTATGAAAGTGAAAAGGAAGAAGATAATGATGATGATAACATTTATAATGTCAGTAGTATTGATAGTGAAAAATTCAAGTAATCCGCCGGATACATCTGGCTGCCGAGTGCGAGATAATCGCAGAACACAAATAAATAGTCGCGCGTAACGTATATACACATACGTACACCGGGATAATGGACCATCAGGGAGAAATTACAAACATGAAATAGCTTCCAAGTAGCGATGCAGCGATGAATATGCGTCCGCGAATTGCGATTATTCACGACATTAGTAATTACGCAAGACAAATGTCATTGTTTCACGGCTAAAATATTCGCACGCCCGGTAAAAATTTGCAGGCGAATCATCGCCAAACGTATTATTCGACGAATCGCGATGCGTCACGATATAATAAATGCTGTTATCTTTGATATTCGCGGAAATTATCAGTCAAGCATTTAATTACCAATCAGCGATGCTTTACAATATCATTCAAATACAGGATATAATACGCACTTGAACGCAATCGAATGCTTGTAACGATCCTGTCTGCGTATATATATATTTTTACGCGCAATCATGTCAAGGAGATATTTACAAAATAATAGTATACACGCGCTGGCATTTAACGCCTTTGAGAAACGAGCCCCGAGGAGCGAGCTACCTGTGTATTATAAAAATCGCGATAATACCGAATAATGTAAATTATGGCATCGCAAGAAACGTCGATACAAAATCCGCTAATTAGAATTGCCAAACGATATTTACGACATATTCGATAAAATATAAATTTCTTCTCCTTGTGTTTTATATGTAATGGGAAATTTTAGGTATATTTTATTGAAGACTTTACATAATTTTTATAAAAATATGAATATAGACATAAAAGTATAGATATTGCATCATTAATTGTCCGATTATTACGGTTATGATACGATTAATTTGGGTAATAAAAACGTATGTTGACCGGCACTAAAAATATCCAATCTGAATTTTTTATTAAAATTTTATTGAGGCTGTCTGTATATACATATATATATATTTCACGACAATAACGTTCTCAATAACTGATGACATAAATTATGATGTAAATTATTACATATAAATTTCTTTTTCATATTTTTATATAGAATATAATTAACATTGATTCTTATATCAGATAAAGCAGGCCATTAAGTCAACAGTTGCAAAATGTTTCCGTAATCTGGTTAACCGGCACACAGAAACTCGGGAAATAACCGGAAACATCTATTTGATGATAACGCATAGATAATTTTTATCACTTTTTAATATCTTTCAATCCTCACTTTCGAATCTGCGAAGCCGGATAAGCACAGCTGGATGAAATGAAATTAGACGAAAAAAATGTGTTCTATAATCGTTCTAAGAAATGAACGATAAAAATATTTGCTCTCTTCGAGAACAATGATCATCGGCGATGTAGTTTGCGCAAGCATAGTTAACGGAGTTGCGATCGCAGTTTTCGTCTGGTTTATACCAGGCCGTGCATACGGATAGTCTTTTAACGAGGTACCACAGAAGGCATTCTCCTCGATTCTAAGCACCGATAACCCGAATGTTCTTGCAAACTTGTTCTTATTCACGCCGCGGCATTTCTCTATACATTATCGTAGCGCATGCTTATTTCCACCCTCGTAACAGCACTAAGTAATGAAGTTTCAGACCGAGCCATGTGGAAGTCATATTAGACTCAATTTACACTACTTACTAAATTCTTTTTTCAAGAAACAATAGATTTTTGTTTTAACAATAATTTTATTGTGATGTATACGTCAAATTTTTGAAAATTAAATTATTACTTCAGTCGTTATTGTAAGTTATGTAAATAGGAATGTTAAAATCGGAAAAGTTTAACCGCTGCAAGATTGATACTTTACAGGAATTGTTAAATGACGAGAGAAGTTATCGCTCATCGCGTTCAAGGGATATGTAGGCCTGCAAATTCGTCTTACTTCCCTCTTCCACTTAACATCTCGAAGCGCCCTATCTCCGCTTGGTCCTCTTCCATCTCTCGATTTCACTTTTGGCGGCCGCGGCACACCAGTCTTCTCCTCCGTGCGCGAGCCTCCTTTCCTTCTCCCGATCTCCTTCTCTCGAGGATTGCGCAAGCGGCGCGTTTGCACGCCGGCAGCGCGCTCGCTTGCACACAACGACGATCTGCGACGCGCCTCGCGGCGCCTGGGTCGCACGCGTGCCTGCAAACGAAAAGGGCCATTACACCGAGGCGCAATTTGTAAAACGCGCAAATTCGCGAAAGTGGAGCGATTGTTATTGCCGTCCATCTAGCGAGTGGCGCAATTTTCTCCCCGCGCGCTTCATTCATCCGTTTAGAAATCACTCACGATTTATACATGATATAACGAAAAACTGTTATATTTCGTTTCTGAAAACCTTAACGCGTATTCCAATCAGCGCGATTTCGATATTAACGTAATATTGCGTTATTCGTGTGGGCTCTGTTGCGCAATATCTATGAAACGCTGAAGATCGTTCCAGCCCGTCCGTATTTCTTCACTTATTGCACTTGAGGTCTTCAAAGTATGTAATGTAATAACGAATAGGAGCAAGTTTCGTAAGGCGAATTTCTCAAACAAATATTGGTAAAAAGTTCGACAGGGAGCACATCTGTTGTCCGCATCTTGCACGTGACCGTGCCTGCGGGCAGCGAGGCTCGGAGTCACTTCTGACTCCGTAAGCGTGCGTAATTGATACGGGATAAAGTCATCGCGCATCTAAAACGAATAGCGAACAAATTGGCAATAATTCAATAACCATCTGCGGCCAAGTATGTTCGCGCAAAATTACGCACGATTACAAAACACTCGCACTTTCTCGAACGGAGCACGCGGTTTTATTATTCATATGCACGCAGGACGCAGATCCTTATTTATGCCCTTTTGCTCGCTTTTACTGCTTTTTATCGCTCGTTCGATAGCTAATATAATTAGTCTGCCGTTTTATTACTTCTAAACACGTGAGTAGAAATACTTCGTTCACGCAATCAAGAGTAAAAACGTTTATTGAAAGTTACCCCGTCTCTCTTTCTCTCTTTCTCTCTCTCTCCCTCTGTACTTCGTCAAGGATAATGTCGAAGTCGTTGACTGACGGTGGATGAATATTGGATAAATACGTGATTTATTCGTAATTACTTTATGGTCTTTACTAATGCCGAGTTTCTAGCTGAAATTAGCATGCCGTCATCAATTAAACACAGTAGTTCTAAGATTACTGCGGATCGCTCCATCAAATGCTAAAGACCGCGTGTAAAACACTGACACGTTTGACCCTGAATAGGCACCATAAAAATTCTCGGTTTGGAGCCTCGGTTTAACACTTACCGACTCCCGATTTCATGGCCGAATAGGAAGCATCTGATACGCAATGATTGTAGGGTGAGACACGTAATATTATCACCGTCTTCGTTATTTTTTTTCTCCCTGACATAAGACGTGTTTACGCCACTGACGCCCGCGGATGGTGTGTGCTGGTGGCGAATCGCAGTGGGAAGGGGAACTGCGAGGACGCGAAAAGCGCAGGGAGCAGTCACGACGGGAGAGGTGGCGGAGAGAACGGGAGTGAGGGACGGACGGGAGGCAAGGCCGTTCTTTGACCCAAGACGCGGTCAGCTCGGCGCCAATTTTTCGGGAGGAACCGGTCTCACCCGGCCTGGAATTCTGATCGTCGCGCACATCGCCGGCGCTGGACCACGGTTTCGCCGAGAAAACCGAGGGCGACACATTGGTACCATCGTAGCGGAGAGCCGCAGCCGCCTCCCCCCGCCGACGACGTGTCGCTCGAGCATCGTGGTAAAGCGCCGAACGATTAATATCGCACTCCACCTCGGCGTCCTGTCGGCGGGCCTCGTCAATCAACGGTAATCGAGGATAACGTAGAAAACGAGGAGAGAGGTCAGCGTGTTCCGTAGATTGCGCCCGATATTTGCATATCGCGAAAAAAGTATTTAATTTCTTTTTTTTTTTTAATTATTGCATCATAGACACAGAATATTTCCAATAATTGAATAAAAATGCTTTGTGATAAATGTACTATTTAGTTTCTATTAATATTAAATGATGAAATAATCCAGCTTACAATATATATATATATATATATTGCTGTTACTTAATAGTTTGGGAAATATCTAATATCTAATTTATAAATTTGCTTTGTACGTCACGATTTTAATCGTGATCCACATCAGCTCGCTTATTAAGGTAGATATATTGATGATTAAAGTGTAAAGAGAAACAGAGAGGAGAAAAGAGAGAGAGAGAGAGAGTAACACGCGACCTACATCAGCCCGATTCCAGATTATGGTGTGAAGAAATATTTACCTACGGCCTCCTGCCTCGTCGGCTTGCTCCTCGCCGCGACCTGAATTCCGCGTCTACCGACTGCAACAATTTTTACCTTAACGCCCGTGGCGCGATACACTCTTACTTCGGGAAGCGCATCCATTGTCGGCGCTCATTATCGCGACGGCAGCTTTGATTTAATCTCGCAAGAGTGCCGCGTCTCTTGCAACATCTTTTCATGCATATAAATTACGCGCCGTATTTTCGCGCGTATTGCGTTCTTATTATCTTCGCCCGCTCCTTTCCCCGTTTTTTTGACTAATGCGCATCATCGCAAATTGCATAAAGTCCGCAACGTGAATTTCTCTTCGAATCGGATGCGCATTCGCACTATTTGTCTATGCCTTGCATCTGCTTTCTCACCTCTTTTCTGCATCTCCGCGGGTTGGCGCATTCGCTATTTGATGACAGTTATTGATTACGGCATGAATCGCCATCGTGGCTCACACAGCTACTGTTTGAATATATATTCAGTTTGCAGCACTTACCGGCAGTCGTAAATTCATTTTTTATATTTCCACCGCACTTGGTTTTATCACCAAAAGAATTGTACAGCGCTAACAATATCTGGTTTTGCAAAAACGTGCATTAAATGAAACGGTTGTCACGGGATAATTATAACTTCTGCCATAACAAGCTGTAACTGATTATGAAAAACGCGAGACGGCGCTCGTATGGATAATTGCTAATTTAAAAACCAGATTTTGTAGCATTAAGTAACGATGTGAGAAGCATTATGTGCAGGTTGCCGTTAATTGTGATCAACGCAAATTATTTTTAGAATGCATTATCATTGTGATAGTACGACAAAGTTTTTTTTTTTTTATTGAAACTGAAAACATATTTCGAAAATTTTAGTGAGAATTCTTAAGATTATACGCTAGAATAACTTTGTAATTTGATAGTTATCAAGTTCTGATGTAAGCGGCATGCCACGTAAAGCTATTCGGGCTGATTTAACATTGAACGACATCCGCATACTTATTCGTTCCTACTTTTCTATTGTACCAGCTTCGTCAAGTGAGGCCATTCATAGCGTCCATTATCGTCGCCATGAATATTTAATATCGATGCTGAAGTTTCATATAGAATCTATCGTTCTTTGTATTCCGTGTTTGTTCACTTAATTCTAGAATGAGTGTAAACCAATCAATGTCCGCGTTAAATGTCTATATGCAGATCATTCTCGACGTCTTTATATTTAATATTCCTCCGATATTTTTACATACTTCATTGTTCGAGAACAACATTTCCTCGGTTGCCTTCCAACATTCTTTCGGATTGTTTCGCCGCCAACTACGCTTTATTCATCCTCTAATATGCCGTTGCGATATGAATATTAAAATATTACTACTATAAAGCAGCCTTGGTTTCTAATCGATGCAAAAACATGTCCCCTCTCTATGGTGTTCCTTGGCACCGTAGCCAATCGAGTCTTCATGTTTTGAAAATTATGTCTGGCACTAGCGTGCTCAGAAGCTACATTATAAAAGCGAACAAAGATAAAATGATCGATCTTAATTAAAAATAGAATGAATAAAATAAGTATAAATACTTGTAACAGTAATTTTGGATTAGAATTATTTTTAATGTTTATTCCGAAGAGCGGTTTTAACTATTTACTTAATGTTTTTTGTAAGTAGTTTTTGTAGTTACTAAAGTGTGTCAACACCTTGTTTGCGTATAGGCTTATTTTCGCTTACGTTTCGCGTCGTCCTTGGTTCTTTGAAGAGATACTATGAGAGATAATTCAAATCTTTTTCAAAGTTCATTGAACGATTATTGACATTAGCGATTAATTAATCTCTTCTTCTTCCTCGCACGAATACCAATTTTTCACGCGTGAAAAATCTCGTTCGTATTCTAATGCGCCACGCGACATTGAGTCGCCAAGAATCATGATTATAAATTTTGATCTCGCCGTGAGATCTCTGTATCAGAAAAAGGCACGTGAGTAACGAGCGAACTATTCGATTACGCAACCGAGGTCTGGTAAACGTGTCCAATCCTTTAGTATCAAGGATTCCGACGAAGCGCCAAATAAATCGATTATCCGCGAGCGAGACGACGCGTGGCTTCTCAGCAGCCTTCGGAATCACGTTCGCCCGTTCGCGGCAGCAAGCCGAATCTCGAAATCTTCCGATGGGGCTTTACCACATCCGAGACTATAAACTTGTGTGGCAATAACGTACGAACAGCGATTTTTCTACATTTTTAGTGCCTTGTGTCATTTACGGCACCGATAGCATTGGCTATAATTAGCGAATATACGCGAAATATCATCAACCGGGACGCACGTGATTCTAATAAATTACAATATGTTATTATAACTATGCTTTTAAAAATAATCAAATAAATCGTAAGTTCTGAAAAGAATGTACAATTAAAATCGGACGATGTTTTCGTATATTATATTGCTGAATGATGAAATCGCGTGAAGTTCGGAAGTAATTAGTATATGATTTTTCTAATGCTGATTATCGATAAACACCATTAAGCGTATACATAAAAAACAGAATTTTATGGAATTTGATGAATCTGCATACATGCTGCTGAATTATAAAAGCTATAAACTTATTTAAGTGTTTATAAATGGCTGAACATTCTAATTTAAGGAATCACGTAAATGTTATTCCGTTATTTTGATGAAGAAAAGTCTTCAACAGAATTTTTTAGTTCACCTATAAACGTCGGCTATTCATAATAAATTATTGACATGCGTCTTTCACAACCGCTTGTGATAGCATAAAACAAATTTTGGAAATTTTTAGAATTCGACCAGTCTACTTATATACGAATCATTAAATTAATATGATGCTTAAATCAAATCTTAATTTGTTTAAATTTAAAGATATTAGAAATCTAATCGCGAGTATTCTTGCAAAGCGCCGGATTATTCGAAGACATTATTATTCTTATGAAAATTTGCTTAACTCACAGTGGAGCAACAATGCTAATTATGTGTCTCGTATACTACTTTATAAAGCCGACAAGCAGGTAACCCTATTTCCATTTCTAATTACTATCGCGCATTCATATTGCGAGCTGTCAATGATGCTGCTCGTTACCGTCATCGTTGTCTCGGTATCCGTCTACCATACGTAATGACTTGCACTCAACGAAAGGCGCATACCTTCGTACGTATGAAAAGATGTTGCGTTTACGCGATCTCGGTGCGGCTACACGATAGTAAGAACAAGCGTTTCGCAAGTCTGGCAGTCATGGCATCAATACGATACATCTGTTTTATGCGGGTGCCAGGTTAAAGTGATAAGAATAACAATGAAATACGTGAACTGTGTAAACAAAATTGGCGATGGTATCATATTTTCAGAATTTTTATTTAATATGCAAATTTCTATTCTCGATAATACTCAAAATCGTTCGTGATTATGACTATAAATTTAATGATATTTTTAATTGCAAATTCAAAACGTTTTTTCAACGTCTTTTTACAGATTATTCAAATATTTTCGAAATAAAAAATTTAAGGAAGCAAATGCGAAGAAATCAAAATTTATTGTTAAGTGTTCAAAGTTTTAATCAATTGTTTTATTAGAAAAAAACCCGTTGTAAATCAAATTCACGTAAAATTATTATTGCTAAAAATTCGTAAAAGCTTAGGAAATTGTAAAAGTTGATATCAATCCTGACATTGTGCTTCTTTATCCATCTTGATACGCGCTACACACTATACATATACTAAAATTACTTAATCAGCTTTGAACCTAAATTATTTAACGCAATCAAAGTCAAACAAAACATGCTTTTAATCTTTATTACGCATGATTAGATATCATTAATTCTTTGTTCGGTAAGAAATCCTGAAGACAAGCTCTGTCAATACAGCTGTCGTTACCAATCACAAAACACATAAGAATGATTGACCTTTGCGCACTATTTAAACCAGCAAAAAACTAACTAACTCCGCTTGTACAGTATATATGACTTGTCAGCAATATTGATCAGATTTCGATCATAATAGTGCGTAAGTAGTCTCATAGAATAAATAAGAGAATAATATCGTTCGAGAGCAATATTACCAAATAATAACTTAAAGAAAAGTGTGGTATCATTGTGATTACAAAAAACAAACAAGAACTCTTATTTATAGCGTTGAATTGATCTTGTAACAGGCATTCCGCGAATATCTCGAAGATTGTTAAAGCGTATACGTCACAGTCTACTTAGACTAGGCCTCGGCGGAGCAAGCGGTCTTAGCGCTACGACCGTCTTCTTCCTCGCCTTCTCGTTGCCGCTTTTATAATGATATTCCACTTCGTTAATGTCGGGCGCAAAGTCGGTAGCCATGATCCGTTTCCACGCACCGGTGCACCCGGCTCCGCCACTATCGTCGTTGTCGTGGCCGCTGAGAATCCAAGAACGAGCTGCGAGATGATGATCTCCGCAACATGACGCACTATCAGCTGTTTTGTTCGCCTTATTGAAACAATGAAAATTATTAGAGATGTAAGGTATAAAAATATGAGCACTAGAATCTCAGTAATAAATAATGTATACACATAAATTCTGGAATAATCAGCATTTCTTAGATTTTATTTCTGTGTAACGAATCGATTAAGATTGAAGACAGTGCGTCGGTTTAATCGCGAGATTCGAACACTCATACCGTAAATGATCAGACTACACGGCCGCAAATAGCATCACGTTACAAAGTTAAGAATTACGTAGCGTTAAAATTACGTAAATATGTGAGGCCTCGCCTTGTCATTTGAATAATAAACCGAAAAAAAAAATTCGAGGTAATGTCCAAGATAACGCAACGGAATTAGCGTACGCATTACGAAACGTTAAGTTGTGTATTTACCACAGAATGAAATTGAAATAAAAATGTGCATAAAATGCGCGGAAATCACTTTGTCGTCGCGATATTGAATATTGATGAATTTTATTGCTCACTTCGCATGATTCGCATTGGAATCTTTCAGGCTTTCAGCTTAATTAGATACTATGTAGGTGATTATTTGTGAAAAACTAATTGAATTAGAAAATCAGGATTATAACTCATTTTTAATACATTATACAAAAAGTAGAAAATTCTTTTTAGGCGGTTAAAAATTATCACAGATAAAAAATTAAAAAAATGTTTCAATTGAAGTTTGTATTTTCACATGCTTTAGGCCGGTTGTTGAAAAGAGTTGGCATAAGTTACTTACAATTAGTCATATTTTCAAGTACGAAATTATTGGCAATTAATATTACTGTCATAATCTTGACGATGACTCAAACGATCGCGCAAACAGATGACTCAATAGAAAAAGGATCGTTCGATACTCTAGATTCGAATGTTTTCTCACAAAGCAAACGGTCACATTCGTGACCAATCTTTTCTTGATCCGGCAATGACCCTAAGTCAAGATCTGATCCATACATGTCCACCATCAATTAGAACGCTTCGTATTTAATGAAGTATACCCCAGGAATGCCGAACTTTTGCCATTTTGTTTCACAGATCATTACACTGCATCTTTCGTCTTCCCCTCGCACTCGAAAGGTTTGAATGCCTTCCGAACGTTCAAGGTTCCCTTGTGAGGTCATTGCGATTTTTCATTTCCGAAATTCGCGCCCGAGGTCGCGGCGATTCGGATCACAATGATCTGCATCGAGATCGTAATCGTAGAAGGACAGAGAGCGCGCCCGTGCAGAACGTTAACAACGATTCTCACCCTCACCGCCGATCATTCTCTCTTCGTTTGGGTATACCAACTATCCATGGGGGTCTGCAGTCATTATTTTTGCGTGTCATTATGCTAAGACTGTCCGCCGAAATAAATCGATACAAGTTCGCGATGAATTTATCGCAGGACGGAAAAGGCATGATGAAGGAGTAAAAGGGATATACTTTTATGATATAATTTATTTATAAAGATTCTTTGCTTGCGATAAGATATCGTTGGATTCCGACGAAATTTTTGTCTAGATGATTCGAGTTTTGCCACGTGTGAGCGATCTATGCTCGAGCGAATAAATGAGCTTATGTTGTATTTTCTGCGTTACAGGTGAGAGTGCCATTAAAGGTGAATTTTTCGATCAGACCGAGGGATGTGATGGTGAAGATCACGAAGAAGCACCTATCCTGCGGAGTGAAGCCCAATACGCCGATTCTCGACGGGGATTTCCCGCATGAGGTCAAGCTGGAAGAATCTACTTGGGTAATTGAGGACGGGAAAGTGTTGTTGATTAATCTGGAAAAGGTGAGTCGTGGGCATACACACACACACCAGACATAGCCCGTGCTCGCACGTCGGTAATACACTTTTTCACGGCCTCGCCGGTCTTCGGCCTTGCCGGTACAGTGTCGGAATCACTATTCCGACGGTTCTAAAATCGTCCAGTCGCAGATGGAGATTCAAGATACGCGCGACCAATCGGCAAGAAATCGGGTTGACCATGTCCTTGCAAATACAGCGTTTATAAGTTCCAATTAATTTGTCCATGTCTGATTATCGTAAAAACAATTTGTTCAGGAAATTACACCGATGTATGTATGATAAGTAATCTATAAAAGATGCAAAATATCGCATTCAGAATCTGCGAGAGCCAGATATTATTAACGTCAAATTATGTATGTATTAATTAATCCTACTAAATTTATGGCGAAATGATAAATAACATAATATATAAATTGCGATATTTCTTACAACCGACTATTAAAACGAACGTTTTATAGGTGAATAAGATGCAATGGTGGGCGCATGTAATAACAAGCGAACCAGAAATCAGCACGAAGAAAGTGAACCCCGAACCTAGTAAACTCTCTGACCTTGATGGAGAGACAAGAGGCCTCGTGGAGAAGATGATGTATGATCAGAGACAGAAGGAACTAGGACTTCCAACATCTGACGAGCAGAAGAAACAGGACGTCATCAAAAAGTAGAAACATTTCATTAATAATTTTATAATTGTTTGTTATATGCTGATATTGACGTTTCTAGTAATCTATCGTATTTTTTTAGGTTCATGCAACAACATCCCGAAATGGACTTTTCCAAGTGTAAATTTAATTAATTCGTCTCACAAATAAATACAATGAACTTAATGAAACGCTAACACGCTTAATAATATTACGATATCACATTAATTACATCTATTAAACTACATCTCAATCATTACCACAATACAGTGTGCGATCTTTTGCATCCGGTGTTTATAAATAAAAGTCGATAAATTACGAAATATTTCAAAGGTTGCAGAAGATGGCAGTACTGTATTAGATTAAAGTATAGAATCAGATCTCTACCATGGATGAAAATGTTGTTTTTACACTTGGATAATTTTTATATTTTTCTTATTTGCAAGTAAAAACAGAAACGCACAATTGCAAATATTTAATTTCTATATAGCGTTTCAAGTATAAAAGAATGAATTACAATTTATAAAAATAATCGAAAAATAAACATTGTATAAGTCTCTCTAATGCGATTTCTTAAATTTCCAACTATATCAATTAATATATAATCATTGATAGACGTATAGTTCAAAGATAAGTAAGAAAAAATATAAACGCAATCAACTGCGTTACGTTTTATAAAAATTACACTTTATTTCCTATATAAAACGGTACAAACGTGTTTCTAAGGAAAGTGAAGAATGTGTAATATAATAGCAAATTATAACATAATTAGCTTTATACTTGGTGTTTTAAATGCGTAGATTTGTACATATTTTTCGTTCTACTGATGTATGACCAATTGGGATACATCTTAAAACTCTTATATTCTGATTGTCTGTCATATTTTTCATTGTTTCAGAAAATCTTTCTTTAAAAACGCGTCGGCTACAACGCGTTATTTATGCGTTAATTATAATTATTATAATGCACAAAAAGCGTATTTTCTAAGTGTATTCATCTGCCTTCTTCATTACTTTTGTAATCCAGCGTACGTAATTAGATAGTCTGGCGTATATACCAAACTTGCCGCGTTTGCCGCAACCTTCACCAAAACTAGTGATACCAAAAATTGTCCACGGGTGCTCGGGTTTCCGCCAATCTCTGCAAAGCAAAGGTCCCCCGCTGTCACCTGCGCACGAATCCATTTTTCCGCGAGCATAGCCGGCACAGAACATGTTGTCCGTAATTCTATAATCTACATAGACCTTTCGACAGCTTTCAGTAGACACTATTGGAACCTAAATCAAATTTAATGTTTGTTATTTTTTTAAATTGTGATTGCATATATCATTAAATTATCCTTTTTTTGCGATATCGAGCAATTGACATTACATACTTTGACTTCGTGTAACACGTCCGTTCCAAAACTGTCCGTCACGCTAGACTTGCCCCAGCCGATAATAGTGCAGTGCTGGTTTGTGGGTAAGGGTTGCTTTGGCGCGGGCAGACACGCAATTCCTCTTGAAGCAGACGGGGTCAGGGTAACTGGTAAACGGAGTAGAGCCACGTCGTTATCAACAGTATCGACATCATATTCCGGATGGATAATTACGGAATCCACCTATGTGAATTAGTTAACAAATTAGTTAGAATTATTTAACAAAGCATAAGATTATCTTTTAATCACGACGACACGTACCCTGAGCTCTAATTCCGTGCCTTCTTTCACCGTTAAATCGTGTTCTCCAATTCGAACGTACAGACGTTTTCTGATACAGTGCGCGGCAGTTAGCACCCACCTTGGGGAAACTAACGTTCCACCGCAAAAAGCCTCCTGGAAAAGAAAAGGCATTGAGTAAGCCGCTAACTAGATATTCCTAACATTTGTAATTTTACATTTTTCTTCATTTTGCCTCTTTTGCGTTATTCCATCTGTTTGGTAAAAATATGAAGCATATGTTATCTCGAACATACCCGATGTCGATTCAGTACAGCCACTTGCCATGGCCAGCTTCCAGGTGTGGTCGGACGACCGCCAATGATTCGCATGAAATATGACAACCGGGAACCCTTGTGAGCGTTCGCCACTCCGCATTTCCAAGCGTTCGAGCTCTTTTCCGAAGCGAAACTGTCCACAGTGTTAGGATTCAATTCAAACTCATCCAACACAAAATCTAGAAAATCGTTAAAATTAATTAGTCACGTTTTCATCACGCAATGCCCAACGTTGCATGAGGTATTTACCATCGCCATCATCTTCGTGGCTACCACGAATCTTCCGATGAATCCATCTTTGGCAGAAGCTACCTTCGACGTAGCAGTAGGCGCTCTCTCGTATCACATCGCGTCCGCATATTCCGGGTTTTTTGCACCATCTAATCGAAACGAATGTGTTAATAAATAACGTTAATTATCTAATTATTTAATCAACAAAAATTTCTTTTCGGATAATTTTTAGATAATTCTTCCGTTATTCATTATCTGTTTAATAAAAATATGAAATCTACAATCATACTTGATGTCAATTTAACACAGAATTCTATGAATACCTGTGACGTTCCGTAGTGCACAGTCTCGTACAAGGCGACCATTTACTCCATTTTCCATAGTGTCCTTTGGAGTGTTCTTTGTTATCCTTGCCCTTTCGCTTTCCTTGTCTGCGGTCTGCTTCTTTAGATACCTGTTGAGATCGCGTACGCGTTATTTGAAGATTGTACATTATTGTATAGCGTGACTCACCTGAACCACGTGAAATTTCTTGTTCCTTTGTCGGTGTCTCCGACGTTGCTGATGCTTGCATCGTCTTCGACGACCTTCTCTGTTATGCTCGCAACCGCGTTCCTCCTATATCACAAGAAGTCATTAATCGAGAATCATTTGCGATGTCACATATAATAATTATTATGTAATGCATATATATATTTACCCGAAGTACAGTGGTTCCGCAATCCGTTTTCGATCGGCATCTCCTGACGCGGTTTTGCGTACAGTGCCGATCGCACACCGACCACTCGCTCCAATTTGTGAAATGCGACAATTTCGTCGTTTCTGTAAAAATAAATCGGGGATATTGAAAAAATATTTTTAACTGAGAAGTGGAAATTTCTGTATAGAAAGATGTACAGCACACTTACGATTCTTTGGTAAGTGATCCGCGGCAGACGGTTCATCGACCGAATGGAGGTAGTCTATATGGCCGCTAACTTCAATGGCGAGTGTCTTATTCTCATTCTGCAAATAATTTTTAAACATATTTAACGATGGAATATTGCAGTAAATTTATGATTATTGGATTTTACTCTTATAATATGATTACGATCACTTTGAGAGAGATAATCGCTGTTCAAAGTAATTATATATTATTATATGCGATCTATGACATTTAGTAAATCTTATAACAGTTATTGAACCTTCTAGTGAATCAATCCATTATGATTACTTCACGTTTTGGCCTTGGCCAAAATCTCAGCGAAAACTTCATATCGTAATAACCCCCTACTTAGCACTTCTGCGCGTCGGCGAATGCTATTACGATTGCCTTAAAATGGTCTAAAACTGTCTGTCCTAGACCGAAAGACTTAATGGACACGGACCGACCAGTACGCGGTCGATTTTAACATCATTTAGTGTGCTCCAAGGCTGTAACGCCTAAGTCGCGACATTAAACTCAATTTGTCCGCTGGTAATAGCATCGCGACGTAACCGCCATCGGCGCTAATCATGCGTTACGCGATGTCACCGTGTCGACAGAGTATGTAGGCATATAAAATTATTCTCGTACTGTCGTCACGCCTTTTCGATGCTCCTCGAAACATTCACTCGCTCTGAAGCGGATCTGAATAGATAATTATCGTTTGCAGCTGCGATAATTTATTACGATTCACGCAGATTCAGGCACGGCCAAATTGGCACTCGGAACGCCTTTTTAGCGGTTCATTTGCGGTATAGAGTTAATAATGACGCCAAACTCAATTACTTAATCGAGGTTGATTACCTCGGAGAAATCTAATGTCGAATGCATAATGAAAGGAAATACATCTCGTCGATGCATATCGCATAATTTGAAGCTTATATAACGTAAACTTTCTTGGAATTACAGAAGGCATATAACAAACATAATAAATCTAGAATTAAATGAATAGATTTGTAGAAATTAAAATTTTTTGCTATACGATAAATGCTAATAGAATTTGAAAAAAAAATAACTAGCATTACTTTAAATGTAAAATACGAGTGTGCAAACATAATGTCAATTCTTTTATAAATCTAGAAACAAATTGGATACTAAGTGAAAAAAGTATTTTAATAGATTTTATATAATAACGAATTATAATAATCTATAAATTTCTGGATAATTTCCTATAAATTTTCTTTAATGGCATACATAATTGTGATTGAGTATTCATTTTCAACGTGAGAACATTGTGATTATCAACACTCACTTTTTAAAAGCGAGATAAGAATAAAATCGCTGCAATTTGCTGCACGAAACTTTATGAATGCACGAGAACAGGTTTCCGGTCGACTTCTTTTTCGATCCGTGCTCTAACCAGCGCGCTCTGTAATTAGCTTCGCAATTAGCCAAAATATGCAAGCGAATCTGCAGATTGCGATCGTGAATGATTTTCAGCAGGTGAAATCTCAGAATATCTTGAGAACGTTGTGTCGATCACTGATTACCGAACCGCTTACATATATTACGAGGCACGCCCACGATTTCTCGTTGAATTATCAGAAGATATTAATAAAATTAAACGCGAACCGGATTTGTCTTGATATCAAGAATATTTAATTAGTACGCGATACAAGGCGACATCTCTCTTGATGTGGAAACATTCCCAAATATATGTATATAAGAATAATGTTGCTTTTGATATTTCGAAATAACGAAATTGTCTGATAAATTAGACAGATAGACGATGATGATTCATTAATGCGATATCATTGAAAGAAAAAATGCAAAATAAAAAAAGAACACTAAATAATGGAAGAAATGATCTTGAAAGAATAATCATGAGGCAAGAGAAATTTGTATGCAGCAAAGTTAGCGTGTCCAAACTAGGCTGAGACACGCGGTACCTTGCATCTCAGTGACGATCCCGCAAAAAGTTCGTGCCGTTAAAAGGGAAGGCAATTCCGCGGGGTAAAGTCGAAGAGCATGTTGTCTTGTTGCCGCGCAACTTCGTCGTTTGAAAACTCTGTACGGAATCTACACAAGAACGTACGGCGAATGTCAAGGGATCTCGGTCCATGTCCGAGGAAGAAAAACGACTTCACTAAGCAATCCGTGCGAAGTTTAATACGTCAAACGAGCGCTCTCTTCAATCTTCTTCAACATTTTCTTTCAATACTTCTTGCAGTTCGATGACTTTTGCTTTTTATTTCGACTAGTAACATTTCCACGTTTTTATCTAGTCTTTTTTTATTTTATATTTTTTTCACAAAAGATTAATTTCCACAAAAGATTTGTTTTAGAGCTATTTTTATGAAATAAACAAGTATAATCTGAATATCTGACTCGAAGAATGTCGTTGTTAAAAATTAATAAATTATACAGTGCGTTGATTATGCGCTCGGAGTATGTAATTCACTGTTTGACCTAATCTGGATCGCGAATGCACAAAAGAACGCGATGCAGGCACGGTTGTCAACAAAGAAAGGTTCGGAAGCCGCCTTTCGAGCTAACGCCTGAGCTATACCTTAGATGGTATCGTGGCTGGTCTGCCTACCGTGTCCACGCATATTTTAATATTACGAGATTGACGCATTGGTACCACGTATACTTTCATCAACAGAGCCTCACGCATTACGCCTCCTACAGTTTCTCGGAGGTCTTGAATATGTTTTCACTTAGAGAACAATTTATGCTCCTACATATTGAAATTTTAATTTAATTATTATTAAGCGATTGATGACAGTCGCAAATCAGCTATGTAAAAATTACAATATAAAAAAATTAAAAATTTTATTACATTTTTAATCAGCAGCATTAATTTCTAAAATTTCTTGTGATAATTTTTAAACTATATGGGTAAAAACTTCCACACGCAATTTTGCATGGACTACGAAACAAGGCTCGGAAAGAATGACATTCGTTTCGCGAGTTTCGTCTCCCTAAATGGTAACGTCGTCGGAGTTCGCCTCAATGTCCGAAAATGGTTGACGATTTCTTCGATGAAGGGTTGCTACGGATTTAATGTAGGATCTCGCGCTTCCAATTGTCGTCTCGCCATGTTGTCAACGGAATGTTCGCTATAGTAAGTTCGTGGTCTAATATATACAATGGCAATTTTTTACAATCAAAGGATAATAGAAGATTTGAATTTTAACGAGATTATTGATGATCCTACTTTAAATCTTGATGAAAAATTTAATAAGAAAGAAATTAGCTAAAGAAATTAGACGACACGTTAAAATTATACGTCAAGAATACGCGCGCGTTTCTTACGATGATAAATTAATATTTTATTGACGTAAGCGTGACGTAATTTGAGTATTATACCACATGCTATAATTCGTCCATTTATTCTCGAGAGAAATTATGGCTTCATTGCTAGTTTGATGCAGCCATTTGATTCGGACCGTCTTATAGAGAGACATAATCGCAAGAGTATACTTGCATATACAACGGAATGATCATTACGATATTATCGCAATGGTTACATGAATAATGTTAAATTCATAACGCTCACAAGATCACAACTTACAATCGCGATAGCGTTTATTCTTTCCTGCCAAGAATCGATTGAAGCAATAGACATAAGCATCATAAAGTACAATAACGCCGTACAGTTACATCAACGGCTGTTAAGAACAATTCATACCCTTTGAAACGCAACTCGTTTGGCAACGCTCGCCCGTAGCAACGCGACATTATTCCTCTTTTTGCGCTACTTCTTACTTTATATAAGCGATTCGATGCCCTTTCAAGTCAAGGTTTACGAGAGCCCATAAATACTGTTCCGTTTTAATTAGATTTTTAATAGCGGCAATAAACGCGCGCGGTCTGCCTTGAAAAATAGCCTATTCTGCGAACGACATTGTCAACGACGAAAGTGACTTCCTTATGGACAAATCTCTGCGCGAACTGTTTCGATTCCCAGCTGACGCGATGAAACTAAACGTCGGCGTTAAATTATATTTCGCACTCGCCACAGCTTGCTCTTTACTTCTTCCGATTCCCTTGCGGTAATATTATATATCTAATATGTCACACGTTACATAACGTCTCAGTCGTCTTTCGCACGAGTGAGAGCGTGCAGAATTTATTGCTAGCCGCAATAGTTTTTTATTTGTTTATTACGTAATTCTTTCCGCAGACATCTCTCGTAATTTTAAGATGAAGTTACCGTGAAACATTTTATTGTCAAAAAATTATTCTTTAAATGTGCAATTTGTAAGAAGATCGTTGCAAATTCCACCATATTTTTGTCAAATTATCATGAAATTTCGCTTAAACGGATGTCACAGCAGATAACATTCACGTCGAGAATTATTGTCGCAAGAAACTAAACATCAATATCCGCTTGGAGAATCGCATCCTGTGGAAATTATTTACGGTCGTATAAACTTCATTCTTCTTATTTATGTTTCCTGCTTAATTATGCGTGTGAGATTAATTTGCAGAGGCATATCGAAAATTGACTATACTATTTTGCATCTTATTTTCTGCCTCTAATAACCTTAAATTTCAAAGAATATTGTCCTCAATGCAATTTTCTTGGCCGGATTTAATTATGAGTATCGATTTCCAATACGCATCATAAGTACCTCTGTATGTTGCGCATACAAATTACACTGGAAATATGTGAAATAATAATAATTAGATGAATTTCGAAAATAAATCGTCTAATTTTCCGCGAATTAAATGCAATTAAGAGTGTCGGGAGTCAGTTTTCGAAATCCACGGTAAAAGTCATATTCATAAGGTCTTAATTTACGCGTCGGCGTCTCAAGTGGAAACACAGACCGTAAAACTGACCATTAAGATTGTTTGAGGGCTAAAGAGAGTCACCTGCAGCGCTTTAACTGTCGCTATCCATCCGTCCTGCTCGTTGTTTCTTCTTTCCCTTCGTGCATTCTTCCATGCATAAGCGGCCGGGCTCGCATTTATAGCCGCGGTTATTTCCGGATCAGCGTCTCCAACACCATACGCCACCGCTTTACTAGGACTGTGTAACTCCTTATTGTTTCTCGACACCGGCATTTGCTCGCATGAAAGACTGCGCGAGAGATACATCAGCGCCCGCAGCTAATTTTACGAATACCCCATCGATATACTATGCGGAACTCTCTTAATAACTGGTTATCGTTTCTTCATCCCACTCTCATTTCGCTAGAATTGAAAGCGATAGAATTGAAAGATGCGATAGAATTGAAAGCGCACTTTCAATTTGATTTTTAATCTTAGCGAAATCTTTGTGGCTGTTGTGAACGTGTATTAATATTTTTATTTGCTATTTTTTTTTTAATATACGAAATAAAAGAAGTGAACGAATTCTTTTGCATATTTTTTATACGCGAGCATAACTTTAACTCTACCGAAACATATCTTTCTCGCAATCGAATTTATTTAATGACGGCAAAACGGTGATATCGGTTTCTCAGATAGAACATTACAGATTACATTTGCGGGAAACGGTATACTCATTTAGCGGAAAATGAGCGACAGTTAATACATGATATTAATGAACACAGCTCTTTGTACGTAGACAAGTTATACCGGAATAACTCGTTTCGAATCATTCCCACTCCATTGCGCGACGATTGCTAAATACAAAGTAAAAGCACAATGTCACAGTGAATCGATCGTGCCAACCGGTTATCATAACTTTACGCGCTTGTCTTACAGATTTAGAGACATCATTTGTCAATGTAATTCATAAACGTTATTACTCGCTAACAGTATGATTGAAGATGTTAAAAATACCTGCTTCTTCCTGCTTACGAAGTACAGCTCAATGTATACGACGTGAAGCGTGATTCAGCATTTTGCAACATTGCGCGCATGAAATGGACAACGATGAAACAATGAAGATTTAGAAACTCCTTATTCTTTCAGCTGTGCACGCGGCTCCAAAGAGGCTCACGGATGCGATTAAGCGAGCGTTCTTCCATTGAAACGCACGTGCGATAGAACTTTGCTGAAGCGAGTCATGGCGTTTCTTATCGATGAATTAAACGTGAGATAGTAATTCGTATCGCGAGCCGCGATGTGCGGCGGACGCCGGTGGCCGGAATCCTCCGACAATCGCGCGTTGAACTCCCGGCCGGTCGCAGAATTCTAATCGACCGCTTTCCCCGCGTCGCACATCGGGACGACGAGACAATGGAATCGCCGGTCTTGGCACAAGCGACGTGAAACGTCTTGGCAAAGAAACCACAAGGAGCAGGATGAAGAACGACGGGTGGGTGGGGGTGGACGGAAAGAGAAGTTGGCGGAGACGAGTCCCAACGGACGACGAAGATCTCGGCGACGAGGGGAAAGGGACCGGATGGGATCTCGAAAGACGCAAGTCTCAGGACTCGCTGCCGAAGGGAACCGTACGCGACATTCTGCTCGTCCTTCTTTACGTCCTTCTCTCCCAGGGGTTCTCCCCCCCGCGCACCTCTCTCGCTTCCCGTCAGCATGGTAGCCCGTTTCTTTCCTCGGCAACGGCAACTTTTTATCAGCTGCGGGACTCACATACTTCCTGCCCGATGTCGGGCTGAAATTCCACGCGATAGTCGTCACAATATGCAGCAAGAAGCTAATCGAGCCAGAAAGAGGAGCTCCCGGAGGGTCTCCCGCGGGAAAGAAGGGACTCTCCACGGGGTGTCAACAAGACGTTTCAGCCTTTCCCGGCTGTTTTTGCGCTAATGAAAAGCATGCGGTACCAGTATGCTTTTTGCATTAGCTTAATGAAGAAGGGCTCGGCCTTCTCCATTAGGCGCTTTAACTTGTGATGCACGAACTTCGCTCCTTTTTTTCTGCGAAGACACGTCTCGGCATTCGGGATACTCGTTGCTGTCGAAAAATGTCAGTTTATTGCCGAACGCGACGAATTTAACGCCGTTGGTGCGAGGAGTTACAATGTTGAAAATCTAGAATGCATAAATAAATAGCATAGTAACAAAAAAACTATTGCGAATGAAACATGAATGTATTTCTATGAAGCGATATTAAATTCAATATAAATTCGTCACGCGCGTGTTTCGTCAATTTAAATAATGGAAAAAGGTCTTCGACAAAAATATGCAACGACACGCGATGACACTGGCAATATTTCGTGTATGACTGCGAGGCAGCGCTTACACTTGGCAGAACGGCTAACAAGTCTCGCCATACATGGCGGAGAAATCGTTTGGAAAATCGATGAGCTTCCGTCGCTACAGTTCGCGATAATGTCCGCGGAGGTAACCTCTTCGAGAAAGTGGAAGCAGCCGCTGCTGGAATGACAGAGCCTTTTGGCGTTGCAATGGAGTAACGGGGAATACACGAGCATCTCCGAGGATAACGCAACAGGAAGTTTCACCGCGGGATGTCCGTGGTACGAGCAGCAACAGGGCCGAGGTCAACCGTTGACGGGTGATACCTACACGGTTAGAAAGTAGGGAGATGTTTAGCGTTGCGAACGTCCGACTACGCTCGCCGAGAGGCGACTGTTAATTGGAAAATCGACATTGCATTTGATTCTCGAGGATGAGAAAAATACTTGTTCGACTCTAGAGCTTGCTTGGAAGAACGCAGGCGGCTCTTTATACCCACGACTGTATAGGAGAAGTTGTTTTGCTCTCCTGCAGAAGAAAGCAGAAATCATTACAGAGATGTAATTATACTGTCACTATATTGACATGACTCGCTTTTATGACATGGCAAAATCCATCTCGATAAGGCATCAAGCGAAATTACATACATACATTAATTTCAAAAATAGAATTTTGATCAAAAAAATACAGTCAAGTCGTGCGCGATATTTATGGTCATCGATTAACCGTAATTAGAGTAAATTACGTCGTGTTGCAAATTTTTTTATTATTGTAACAAATTTTATTTGGTTCTCTTGTTCTTACGATAATATTTATAATTATATATATGACAACGCATATATTATATATATATATAACAAAAACATTGGAAGTGATATGAAAACCGCTTTAAAATCACACACTTGCATTTTTATACCTGTATATAAATCTGAACGAAGAGTATATACGCGCAAAGATACTTCACGACACTTGAAGAGCGCGTCCAGCCTACCGGCAATATTTGCGGCAATATTTGCACGATGGAAATGTTAAATGTGCTGAAGGAACGACGTAGGTAAATTTCTTCGAGACTTCCTATCTAGCTTGCAAACATTAATTTTAATCAATATAGCAATAAACAGATCCCTGCTCCATAAAACGTAGAAAGAGATACGGAAATTGCTATAAAAACATGCGCTTGCATTTTGAACACCGCACGATCGCGATATCGCCGCTAAATATAAACTAGAGAAACAAATATCCGTCGTCTGATCATTTTCAACAAATTGGAATTTACGGACGATAGGTTGACGCGGATCGACAACAACGTTACTTTTCCAACAGAATATCCGGTGTAACATAACTATCTTGACGCTGATTGCGTCATAAGTTGTCTTGTTAACCGGACGAGCGTACTGTCGGACAAGCCAGACAGGAGGACGCAGATAAGCGTTTATCTGCTTCTTTATTTGCATATATCGGATTTACTGATCTCTCTTCTTGCCGTTTTTTCTTAATTAAAAATCGAAAAAGTTGTCATCACATGGAAATTTTAAAGAGTGTCGATTATGTCAGCTAATGAATCATTTGCTACGAAATGATCGAACGTCCGTGTGCGATCACGTCGACGAGGAGCGATTCTGAGGATGCTCGATTACGATGTAATACTGTCCGTGCGCAGTAACGTCACGTACGTGCATTGTAAGAGTCCGAGTGGCATACGTTTGACCAAATATAACCCGCGTCGCTGCAATTGACGAGGATTTTATCGCGAAGATTGGCACTCAAGCGTGCACCGTTGATTCTCGATAAAAAGTCAACAAGTACTACGTTCAAGATTAACATCGAGGTCTTTGAATGTCTGGCGATGCAAAATTTTAGATTATAATATATTGAGAGTAGTGGGATCGTGGACCATGCTTACGTCTTATGTACACTTTGTTAAAGTGTAGTCAAGACCGGAATTTTGTATGATAAATGCGTATTGTATTGCGAAAGATAAATGGACAATTATTTGAGTTTAGTCTACACTTCCGCGTTCTTTTGTAGAATGTATTTTGTTGTGTTTGTCTGACTAATATCTATTCTAGGCGGAATCCATATAATTTTCAGCGCGTCTGCTTTAGCTTTGCTCGCTAACGGAACTCTGTGTTTTGCGAAATTCATAAATATCTCGTCGATTCCCGCGACTGGGTGTAGTTTTCTTTTCTCTATTTTTTTTAATCATAACGATTGCAGTAAGATGAGAATTTCGAGGAATGTTATTAATGGCTAGCGCTAGAACTAGTTTATGTGTCGGCATATTAACCTCGAAATTGTAAATGATTATTACGCTCTAAGAATGGCCACGAAATTACAGTAATTATCTTGACGTGCTTAGCTAAAACGAAGTTCCTCCGCTTTAGTCGGTAATTGCGCTAGTATTGCTAGGTTTCTGCTGACACGATGCTTTATCGGTTGCTTCAGGCTTCTCAAACCTTTCCATCTTCCTTAATCTATCCACTAATCACCAATTTACCTTTGACAAATCGGACTACATTAATCTGGGTCTGTTTAAAATATATTTGGTGCAATTACTTTGTATCTTTATGTCGTTAACAACTTTAGTACGCGTGTGTAAAATCCCTTTTGGAATATTTCGTTTCACCAAAAATATATTTATCTGTATATGTTCGGAGTTTCTAGTTTGTTAATCACTTCAAGAAATCTTTAAAAGAGATGTGTGAATTATTCATTTTGCTTTCATTATTTCATAGTTTTATAAGACATTTTAATCGATCAAATTTTCAGCGATATTTTGAAATCGTCATAGTTTCGATTATATCTTATTTGTGTCTAGATTCGCGTTTTTTATGTTAATGAAAATGTGTATAATTACGTATCGCAACTATTGAAATTGACTAGTCTTTACAACAGATACACAAATAACAAGTTTACAAGATTATTATGAACAGTGAAACTTTTAGATTAAGCATTATTTCGCAAATCTATGTTATTCGAATCAATATCAATTTATTTTAATAAAATTGGACGCGAGATTACATGTGCTTTTTGAAATTATGTATATTAACTGATCGCCAAGGCTAGATATTATTAGATACGATTCGGCAAGGCAATTAAGTAAACTCGTACACAATAAATATTCAAAATTGCAGTGCATTAGTCGAGTACAAGGTATACGTAATACCTCGTTTTCCCCAGCTAAGCGATTTTACGATCAATAATCGATCGGCCAGGAAAGTCCCTGCTTTCTGTAATACAACGCGAGGTCGATATTTCTCCAGCTTCAAAGGCTAAACGCATCACAATCGTGAAAACTATTGCCTACCGCGCTTGCTCAGTAGTATCAAAACCTTTCCAGCTTACAATACCATTCTATGCAATTTCTAACTTTCATTAAAAATAGTTACAAAAAATATACACACAAATGATTGATCCAATAAATTGATTTCAAATTTGCATAAAATCTCTAATAGTTTGCAGAGTTTATGCTACAATATATGTAATTTTATTTTTTCTTAAAAAAATCAAGCCAGAATTCTTCCTTGCAATATTTTTGCTTTAATTTAATATTATAGATAATAAAGGAACTATATATGTGTTCAAATGAATAGAATCAATAGCATCAATAGAAATATCGTAACTATGCTTTTTAAGGCATTTTATTAATATTTCGCATAAAAATGACACAACTTTAGTCTCATTAAATTGATTAAAAAAATTTAAAAAAAAATTATTCCAGAACTTTCTTGAAAAGTTATAGTTTTGCAATTATAATAATAGTAATAATTTTTATCGACATTATCGATGTATGCAACGCACTTACCAAATTGTCGGCGGCGACCTCGGCGTACCCGAGAACGAGCAGGACAACAAGGACTCGAAGGATCGTGGCTGCGATGTCGTTAGCGATCATGCCCGGAAGTGGATCGGCGGATCGCAGCCAGCGGGACAGCCAGCGGGGCAGACAGTTCGACGGCGACGGGGACGCGCTCGCCTGCGAGGCAGGCCGGTGGTGTTCCCGTCGCGGACGCATCGCATCATGATCGCGACGTGCTGTCGCTCACTCCTTGAGGACGCGTACTCGACGTGGCTCAGCTCGACGGCTGTCTCACGTACACACCTACGTACCTTTGAGAAGGAGGACGGGAGAATTGCGTGCGTGAACGCGTGTGCCGCGCGCTCGAGCCCTACGCACTGCCACACGCGGATCTATAAATACGGCCGCAACTCCACGTGAAGAATTTCAAACAACCGCGCCGTAAAATAGCGTTGGAGTCCCAGGGAAACTCGGAGGCTCCGATCCTCCGCCGTCGATTCCGCCGCGTGATACGATGAGCTCTTGGCCTTGACACTGCGTCTCAAGCCCGGACGCATCAATCTGGCGCGCTGAAAACCGACATGGATAGAACTGCATTTTTAAACGAATTAATTGCGTAATAACATGATAGCGGAAACAATTATGTGAGTTATTTGACTAATGGAATTATGCTGTACAGAAGAGATATCATCGTAGTTATCTGGTGAATGCGATTAGTTTGAAATGTGTTATTAATTCCTTTAGACGTCGAAAATGCGACTAATTCTGCTAACATTTAAAAATGTTATTGATTCTATTGAGATTTGAAAATATTACATTTGTAAAAATAGAAAGCTGGCGACATGAATTTAGTCATACGCGGATTTTAGTGACGATCCCAGCTTTGCTCGCTACGACAATCCCAGCAATGAGATCCCGCGCGCGCGTATAATTTTTTTCTAAAATTTTTTCTACAAGATTCCCATTATAGCGCAGCACGATTTACATTTCTGGCCGAGGTTTCAGTCGGCCAGATAAAAAGCAAACAAACTTAAAAAGTACACATTTCATACATTTTAGCTAGTTTATTCTCGACAAAACTGCTTGACGACTTGCCCGCGTGCAAATCGTTACAAGATCAAAAGATCGCACTTGACGTCTCTTCTGGAGAACACGAGCTACTATACACTTTGGTTCCTTAAATAACACACGCCGACGAGCGAAATCTTACCCCGGTGTTCACCGCGCCCGAAAGAATAAATAGCTCCAAGTTTCGGCGTGAGGAAGCTCGTCAATACAGCAAGGTCGTCCCAGACGCTCGAGCAGACATCGCTGAGACGCCGATAGTATCTGTCGTGGTATTTTATTTCTCGCAGCGATACGCGTTATCTTCGATGTGGTTTACAGCAGCAACAGACGACGATGACGAGCGGCATTAATAATAGTGCACGAAGCACGACGACGGAGCATTCGGTCATCGCGGATTACGCGCGAAGTCGCGACGCGGCCGCGTTTCGAGTGAATGTCCGGTCTGTCAGCGAGCTCTTTGCGATAACGAAGATCATGCCCGATAATCGTTAACCGCGAATCGTCATCCGCGAAATTAAAGCTCTGTTTCATGAAGATATCACTTCTCTTCTCCAGTCGGTAAAATTGTCCAGTGTCGAAGCGCGACGGGGCCGCGGGCGCACCGCCGACCAACCGCGGAACCGACTGATATTTTTAGTTCACCCGACTTCTCCGACCGACGTCTATCTTCACCTTTGAGAGTTACCTAGTCGCTCGCGGCGATATCTTTGTTCTTCCTCGAAGCACGCTCTTGTACGCCGGCAGATCATACCGGTGAGCTTGATCGATGAACCCGTGATGAAATATCTCGGTTCTTCCTCGACATCCGACGTGTTTGTGTTCTCCGTAAGCCACTGTGGCTTGTGTTGATATTTTTCGTTTTATACAAATTAATATTTTAAGCTACTTACACGTTGATTTCGTCCATATTTATCTTATTTGATAAATTGAAATGATACTTAATATTTTACAGTTACATTGCGTAGACTTGTTACAGTGAATCAATAGATTCTTTATTTTTTTCGAATTCTTCACTTATTAACGTTGCATGTCTAATTATCTATTATTTTTATCGCCGTATTTTTTAATTCACTGAAGCAACTCGTTTTTCTTTAGAGCAAGACTCCTCGTTGATCGAATCATTTTTATAATTCAAAATAAATATATCGAAAAATGGAATAGTTTTGCTATACCGTAAATTTATGCGAAGATGTTCATCGGTCATCCGAAGCGCGATAAGTCGACTCGATCGCGCGATTCGTGAAACGATGCTGTCCGATCTGTCGCTTATACGAGAGCTACTCCAGCGAGCGCACGCACGTGGCTCCAGGCCGACTGACGAGATACACATGCGGGAGAGGAAGTATCAACGGAGACTGCTGAGAGGAGTGGCAGGCGAGCCAGACGGAAGTGGAGGGTGATTCTGTGGCGGGAATAGCTAAGTGACGAGGGTGCCGGGGATAACATCTGGCCTTTACCTTACGATTGAAGACGCGGTCAATCACGCGTGTATTTTGCACACTAATTACAAGATGGATTTGTATCGATGCGATATTTATTTATCGTCGCGAAACGATAGCGAAACGATAGCGCGCGTATTCGCGCTGCCAGCTCGATCGCAGACCGGCCAGACTGGTCTCGTTGCGATAACATCAGCCCTTTCCGACATTAATTTTGAAATAGATTAGCCTTAATAACGCAGTATTAAAATACTCTTACGCTCGTATCTCGATCGTTACATTCTTGCGCTCGAATCACGCCGATAGAAATACTATTTCGTGATTTTTTGTTTTATTAAAATGTTAAAGTATATACGACGTATATTTATCGTACCGTGGAATTTTATTTGTGAAAAAGTTTACATGGAAAAGTTGTGAGATGTTTCAGCCTTTGACATAAAACGTTCGTCTCCGAGTAATATGATCTTTAACACTTGTGAGTATTTAGGTCACCCAGACGTGCATCTAGCGCAAAATGACAATGAAAGATGCGTGAGAAATCTCGAAGTATAATCGTCACAATGTCGATGTTAAAAATAACTGCACTCGATTCCATGTTGCAATCCAACATTAACTATACTGTTAATCGAGCAAAGCTCTTTAATAAAATTTTAATATGGAGACTCGACGGCACATTAAACATTATGCTGCGTGTTTTTAACTTTCGAGCACACATATGTCTCAAAAATATAATTTCAAAAATACGCAAGCATTAATTTTATACAAATAATGCTTAAGAAATATTTTAAATAAATTTTTTATTTATTTATAATGTTTATTTCTTAAGCATACAATTATAATGTTAATTGAGAATTATTTCAATTATAGATTTTATCGACAAAATAAAATATTAAATGAAAAGGCATAGGTCTTTAACGCGACGGCATCAGTATTGATTTACAATTACTTAAATTAATTTGGAATTTGAAAATCATGCCATTATAACTTCCAAACTTATTCATTCAGCTTTGAAAAGAGGGAAGCAGAAACCAGAGATCGACTAAGGATCAGGGTCGCTCGAAGGTTTCGGTTAATGACACACGTCGCAGTTGCCAACCAGAGTATCCCTGTGGTCTGGCCACGCCCCGCTCTCGCAAGAAGATTACACGAAATTGGCCGTTTTTGAAGGAAAAATAAGCAAGAAGCATGCTCGTTCTTCAGGCCCGGTGATTTCGTTCCTGAAACGAGGGCCGCTTTTCGACCTAAGACGTTGACTCACGTGAGCTGTGCGTTTACGGTCGCGAGAGCAGATCGGAATCGTTTTACACGTCTGGGAAAACTTGTTACATTGATTAAAATTGCCGCGTCAATCACACGCAGTATATGACAATTACACGTCAACGACGAGACGCGCGTGCAATAACGAAGATTAATTGAGTACCGCAATACTCGGGAAGCGAATAAAGTGCGCGTGTCATTATCATCACAGATATTACGATAAACATAAACTTCGCGATAATGTCTATTCAGTTGATAGATAGTCATGAAAGAACTAATTTTTCAATTGCACATATATATATATATATATACAATATTATAGTATTAAATAAATCTATCTCTTATTTATTAAAATTAAAGCAAACTTTTTGCCGATAGTCTAATTCGCAATTGTACGATTTAATTCTGATTTAAATTTGTTAAATTATTCTTCAGCACACTAACATAGATTCAAGTTAATGTGCAAATATTTCCAAATTAACTCAACGATAAAAACAAAAGTAGAAATTGAGTATCCCATTATAAGAACGTAGATTATCAAATCGAATATGCTGATATACATAGAATCCGCTTTGTGTCCATTTTGAGGAAAAATTGGCTCCCGCGTCTCGTTTTGTAGGTAGTCGCGATACCACTTATTGTATAAACCCCCTTCGACGAGCATCAGGATTATATTGCTGATACGCTTGACGTAAGGCGATTCTTCTGGAAACATATATGCAAGTGGCGATGATAGATAACAAAGTTTAGTCGTCATTATCGTAATCTTACCATTCTGCATGTTCTTAACTTTGACAAGTTTAGCCAAACTGTCAGGTAGAAGGCAGGAAACGTTCCGGTACATCAATAAATCTTGAAGACAGATGTCCGGGTGAGTAACGTTTAATATTTTTTCGCTATATTTACGAAACTGCTGCTCGAAGTCGCTGTTGTAGCGGATGATGAGAAACGTAGTAGAATGCATCATTAAAACCAAATCGGAATTTATAACATCTTCAAAACTGTTGAATTGAACATAACGATTGCTCTCTAAATTAGTGCTTGTCAACTCTATGAAAAGAATCGAAGAGTAGCACGCATAGACAATAAGAACGCTGAGATAGATGAGTCGCTCACGAAATGTTGTGGGAGCTGGCGGTAAAGACGTGGCCAATATCATACCGATGATTTTTAGAGGATGCCATCTGTTTGGGTGGAGTTTCATTAATCGTGAACACAACCAGAAGATTCCTACGATCGAGAAACTTATAAAAAATAATTTGATCACAGAGTTGCTGTTGATATCTTTTTTGACCAATTTGGGTGCTACGACGCACCAATTCTCGATTAATAAAGGGGAGACATATTGATGATGTAGACCGAAACTATGCTCCTTTCCTATTATTGCAAGCGTAGTCAGAAAAGCGTCGTATTTTCCAGCAGCTACGTCAGATACAATACCGTATACAGTGCCATTAGGCATCTGATCAAGAATTGGCATATCTTTTGGCAATATTTTAAAAACCTCGGTGAAATTCATTTTATCTGCCAAGGTCTCACTCAGGATTTTGTCCACGCCTTTAATCTCTTCTCCAGTCAATGTCAATTTAAGATTACTATATGGAGGCCGGTGTATAAATGCATAACCGAGTGGGTAACCCTGCATATTTGGAAAATTATCTGTGAACCATGTAATGTGCGCAGAATAAGATTCTGTTGTATGGCTGTCGTTGAATGGATTGTATCGATGGATGATCGTTGAATACTCGGCGGAGTATTTCGATCTCGAGTACTCCACGACAATTGTGTCAAGAATTTTTTTCGACCACATTGCTTGGAAGAGCGTTGTGAGATTTCGAGACGATTGACGAAGTATCATGAGTATCAGTATTTTGGGTCGGACGCAGTTGTGCACAAAACGTCTTGTATCTTCAGCTATAACCTTGCTTTTGATGAAATTCGGCTCCTGTTTCGAGGCGTAGATATACACGACTAAATTACATGAGGAAGGAGTCTGTAACTTTTGTTCTCTACGGTCCGCGTGTACGTAAAGAGTTGATACACGTTTGATTATCGCCACAGATATTTTGTCCAGAATATTATGCGTTTGCTTCTCTAACAACGAGTCTCGAAGTATAAGCAAAGCATCTTTGGCGCGCGATGTTTGTAATATTTCACTTAAGATATCTACAAAATTGTCTTTGCTTGAATGATTGTCCACCAAAGGAAAGTGTTTGTAACTTTCAATGAAGCAAAAAAGCACGATAGCGCTGAACAAATGCCGCCACATGAATTTCATTTTGGTGATGTTGGAATGAAACGACAGTGGTCATTGAATGCAATCGGAATGACAACTGCGATGCGTAACACGATGGCTAGTTTTAATAACTTTAACTGCTGCTTTAATATGTGTGAAAGCACAAATATAGCTTGCTAACATATTTATGAAGAGTTGCTTTTTGCAAGAAAATATATTACTGGCTTGACTTCTTTAACATACTTCTGAAGATCATTAATCTTTGTCACTTACGGATATTAATTTTTTTTATCAAAAATGAAAATATAAAGTTCCTTGCTAATTGAATTGAATTTTGTACTTTTGTTTCAGTTCGTACTTTAATTTATCTCAATTATTTTATGTTGATTCAAGGATATCTTCTAGAAAAGAAAACTTTTTAGAAAAGAACTTTCTTAGAAAACTTCTTAGAAAACTTCTTAGAAAAGAAGTGTGTAATGCTCGGTACGTGAATGTCTGTACATGTCTGTCATTATAGTCCACAATGTCACGATAATTATAATTTTTACGGCAATTTCTGTTTAATCTATACTGTTATTTTAAATAAATCAATTTTCTGATTAAATACTTATTAATATTAATTTATGATGATTTTTAATTTTTTTCAAATACGTGCAAAATTCTTGACAACAGATTTATTAATTCCAATTATATTATTTATTATTGTTCATACTTTTCAATATTGTTCTTCAGCTATAAATTAATTGACATAGATTCAAATTAATGTCGACATATTTCGAAATTAACTCGCCAATAAAAACAAAAACAGAAATTGAGTATCCCGTTATCAGAATGTAGATTAGAGAATTGAATATGTTGACATACATAGAATCCATTTGATGTCTATTTGACTGAAAAGTCGACTCTCGTGTCTCGTTTCGTAGGAAGTCGCGATACCACTTATCACGAAAACCCCCTTCGACGAGCATCAGGATTATATTGCTGATGCGCTTGACGTAAGGCGATTCTTTTGGAAACATATATGAAAGTGACGATGATATATAACAAAGTTCAGTCATCATTATCGTAGTCTCACCATTTTGCATGTTGCTAACAGCGACAAGTTTAGCCAAACTATCGGTTAAAAGACAGGAAACGTTCTGGTAAATTAATAAATCTTGAAGGCAGATATCCAGCTGAGTAACGTTTAATATTTTTTTGCTGGATATACGAAACTGTTGTTCGAAGTCGATGTCGTCTCGTCGAATGACTTTCAACGTTTCAAGATGCACCATTAACGTCAAATCAGCATCTATTACGTCCTGAAGATTGTTAAATTCAACATAACGATTGCCCTTTACATTAGTGCTTGTCAACTCAATGAAAAGAACCGAAGAGTAGCACGCGTAGACAGTTAGTACGCTGAGATAGATGAGTCGCTCACGAAATGTTGTGGGAGCTGGCGGTAAAGACGTGGCCAATATCATACTGATGATATTTAGGGGATGCCATCTGCTTGGATTGAATTTCATTAATCGTGAACACAACCAGAAGATTCCTACGATCGAGAAATTTATAACAAATAAATTGATCACAGAGTTGCTGTTCATATTCTTTTTGACCAATTTGGGTGCTACGACGCACCAATTGTCGATTAATAGAGGATAGCTATATTGTTGAAGTGGACTTATAGGGTATATATTTTTTATCATTGCCGTGGTAGTCAGAAGAGCGTCGTATTTTCCAGCAGCTACTTCAGGTATGATACCATATACAGTGCCATTAGGCCTCTTATTTAGAAATGGCACATTTTTTGGTACTATTTTAATCATTCCGGTATAATTCATTTTATCTGCCAGGGTTTCACTCAGTATTTTGTCCACGCCTTTAATCTCTACTCCCGTCAATGTCAATTTAAAATCACTATACGGAGGCCGGTACATAAAGGCATAACCAAATGGGTAACCCTGCATATTTGGAAAATTATCTGTGAACCATGTAATGTGCGTAGAATAAGGTTCTACAGTGTGGCAATCTGTGAATGGATTGTATCGATGGATGATCGTTGAATACTCGGCGTAGCACTTTGATCTGGAGTACTCCACGACAATCGTATCAAGAATTTTTCTCGACCACATTGCTTGGAAGAGCGTTGTGAAATTTCGAGACGATCGACGAAGTATCATGAGTATCAGTATTTTGGGTCGGACGTAGTTGTGCACAAAACGTCTTGTATCTTCAGCTATAACCTTGCTTTTGATGAAATTTGGCTCTTGTTTCGAGACATAGATATACACGACTAAATTACGTGAAGAAGAAATCTGTAACTCTTGTTCTGTACGGTCCGCGTTTACGTAAAGAGTTGATACGCGTTTGATTATCGCCACAGATATTTTATCCAGAATATTATGTATTTGCTTGTCTAACAATGAGTCTCGAAGTATAAGCAAAGCGTCTTTGGCGCGCGATGTTTGTAATACTTCCTTTAAAATATCGACGAAATTGTCTTTGCTTGAATGATTGCTCACTTGAATAAAGTGCTTGTAACTCTCAACGAAGCAAAAAAGCACGATAGTGCAGAGCAAATGCCGCATAAATTTCATTTTGGTGATGTTGAAACAACAGTGGTCATTGAATGCAATCGAAATGATAACTGCGGTGCGTAACACGACGACTAGCATTAATAACTATAAGTGTTGCTTTATAACGTTAAAGCACAAATATGATTTGCTAACATATTTATGAAGAGTTGCTTTTTGCAAGAAAATATATTACTTGCTTGACTTCTGTAACATACTTTTAAAGATCATTAATCTTTGTCATTTACGGATATTAATTTTTTTTCATCAAAAATGAAAATATAAAGTTTCTTGCTAATAGAATTGAATTTCGTACTTTCGGTTCAGTTCGTTCTTTAATTTATCTTTTATTATTTTATTATTTTATTATCTTTTATTATTTTGATTCAAGAATATCTTCCAGTTTTTGGAAAAAAAGTGCGTAATGTTTGGTACGTGAATCAAGCATGTCTGTCATTTTGGTCCACAATATCAAGATAATTATAATTTTTGTAGCAATTTCTGATTAATCTCTACTGTTATTTTGAATAAATCAATTTTCTGATGAAATTTTTATTAATATTAATGCTGATTTTCAATTTTTTCAAATATGTGCTAATTTCTTGACTATAATTTTATTCACTTCAATTATACGATTTATCATTGTTTATACTTTTTTAAATTGTTTCTGAACTATAAATTAATTAACATAGATTGAAGTTAATGTTGATATATTTCCAAATTATCTCGCCAATGAAAGCAAAGGTGGAAATTGAGTATCCCGTTATCAGAACGTAGAATATCAAATCGAATATGCCGACATACATAAAATTCGTTTGGTGTTGACTTATCTGAACAGTCGGCTTCTGCGTCTCGTTCCATAGGAAGTCGCGATACCATTTATCGCGGAAACCACCTTCGACGAGCATTAACACTATATCGCTGATGTGCTTGGCGTAAGGCGATTCTTTCGGAAACACATAAGAAACTGGCGGTGATAGATAACAAAGTTCGGTCATCATTATCGTAGTCTCGCCATTCTGCATGTTCTTGACAGCGGTGAGTTTAGCCAAATTGTCGTTAATAAGGCAGGAGGCGTTCCGGTGTATTAATAAATCTTTGAGACAGATGCGTAAGTCAGTAACGTTTAATATTTTTTTGTCAGATTTGCGAAATTGCTCTTCGAAGTCACTGTTGGATCGGCGGGTAATGATCAACGTAAGATAATGTATCATTAACACCAAATCGGAATCTATTACATCTTGAAGACTATTAAATTGAATATAACGATTGGTGTCTAAATTAGTACTTGTCAATTCAACAAAAAGAATTGAAGAGTAGCACGCATAGACAGTAAGAACGTTGAAATAGATGAGCCGCTCACGAAATGTTTTGGGAGCTGGCGGTAAAGACGTGGCCAACATCATACCGATGATTTTTAGAGGATGCCATTTGTTTGGGTTGAATTTCATTAATCGTGAACACAGCCAAAAGATTCCTACGATCGAGAAATTTATAAGAAATAATCTGATCACCGCGTTGGTATTGAAATTTTGTTTGGCCAATTTGGGTACTACGACGCACCAATTCTCGATAAATAGAGGGTATGCATATTGCTCTTGTGTTTCAACATTATTCAACACATTTCCCAATATTGGCATCGTGGTCAGAAGAGCGTCGTATTTTCCAGCGGCTACATCAAGAATGATACCATATGGAGTGTTATTAGGCATCAGATGAAGAATTGGCATATCTTTTGGCAATACTTTAATAATCGCAGTAAAATTCATTTTATCCGCCAGGGTTTTACTTAGGATTTTGTCCACCCCTTTAATATCATCTCCCGTCAATGTTAATATGAGATTGCTATATGGATTCCGATGCAAAAAGGCATAGACGAGTGGGTAACCCTGCATATTTGGAAAATTATCTGTGAACCATGTAGTGTGCGTTGAATAAGATTCTATTATATGATTGTTGGTGAATGGGTTGTATCGATGGATGATCGCAGAATACTTGGCGGAGCACTTTGATGTGGAATACTCTACGACAATCGTGTCAAAAATTTTTCTCGACCACATTGCTTGGAAGAGCGTTGTGAGATTTCGAGACGATTGACGAAGTATCATGAGTATCAGTATTTTTGGTCGGACGTAGTTGTACACAAAACGTCTTGTATCTTCAGCTATAAGCTTACTTTCGACGTAATCCGGCTCTCGTACCGAGACATAGATATATACGACTAAATCATGTGAGGACGAAACTTGAAACTCTTGCTCTGTACGATTCACGTTTACATAAAGCGTTGGTACGCGTTTGGTTGTCGTCGCGGATATTTTTGTGAGAATATCATTTGCTTGCTTGTCCATCGATGACTTTCGAAGTATGATGAGAGTGTCTTTGGCGCGTGATGTTTGCAATACTTCACTTAAAATATTCGCGAAAATTTCTTCGCACGAATGATTGCTTCGTAGAAAGAAGTGTCTTTGATTAAAGTGTCGTCGGTTTTTAATAAAACCGAAAAGCGTGATCCACAATAGATATCGCCACATGAGTCTCATCTTGATGACGCCAGAAAAAATACAACTCTGTTGAGTGCATGTGAATTGACGGTTGCGAAGAGTAAGGCCGCAACAAATATCGACAACTGCAATTACTGCAGCATAAAATATTTATGGAAAATTGTTTTCTGCTGAAAGAGATAGTAATTGCCCAATCTACATAATAAACTTAAGGATCATTAGTCTTTGTCACTTTGCATATTGATTCCTACATATCTAAGATAAAGAACGAAATTGTGCTAATATAAATTTAAAATAAAAGGTTTTCAGTGCATACAGTATTTGTATTATATAATTATACCATTACGTTTCTATTTTTCCCGCGATGGTAAAATTGTTGTATAATATTTATATGTATTATTCCATCTTTACTGATAAATTTATCTTAATTTCTAGAAAAACAAATGTTTGAATACATAAATATTACCTTTTTTTAAAATGTGTAAATTTTTAATGTATTTCATGAAATCCGTTTTGCAAGCATTATTTTTTGTGTTATTTATTAAAATGTATGAGCTTTTTATAGAAAGTAATATTAAATTTAATGCATTTTATAAATCTGGAACTCAAGAGCAAAAATACGAATGTGCTATTAGTACACATAACAGCATATATAGAGAAAATACTGTTATACTCCTTAATTAATTTTCACGAAAAACCAAAGGAGACGAAATTGCCGATTATTCTTCAACAAATTAACATAGATTCAAGTTATGTTCTAAATCTTTCCAAATTAGCTCGCCGATGAAAACCAAAGCAGAAATTGAGTATCCCGTTATCAAAATGTAGATTAAGGAAGTGAATATGCTGACGTACATAAAATCCGTTTGCTGTCCATTTATCTGAGAAGTCGACTCTCGCGTTTCGTTTCGTAGGTAGTCGCGATACCACTTATCGTATAAACCTGTTTCGACGAGCATTAGAATTATATTGCTAATGCGCTTGACATAAGGCGATTCTTTTGGAAACATATATGCAGCTCGCGGTGATTGATAACAAAGTTTGGTAATTATTAACGTAGTCTCGCCATTTTGCATGTTGTTAACTGCGGCAAGTTTAGCAAAAGTGTCGTGTATATGGCAGGTAGCGTTCCGGTGTATTAATAAATCTTTAAAACACATGCTCCAGTCAGTATAGGTTAATATTTTGTTGTCAGATTTACGAAATTGCTCTTCGAAGTCACTGTTGTATCGGCGGGTGGTGTTAACATTAAGAGGATGCATCATTATCACCAAATCGGAATCTATTACATCTTGAAGACTGTTAAATTGAACATAATGATTGCTTATTAAATTAGTGCTTGTCAACTCAGTGAAAAAAACCGGAGAGTAGCACGCATAAACAATAAGAACGCTGAGATAAATGAGTCGTTCCCGGAATGGTATGGGAACTGTTGGTAAAGACATGGCCAACATCATACCAATGATTTTTAGGGGATGCCATCTATTTAGATTGAATTTCATTAATCGTGAGCACAGCCAAAAGATTCCTACGATCGAGAAAATTATAAGAAATAATTTGATCATAGCGTCGTTGTTGAAATTCTTTTTGACCAATTTGGGTGCTACGATGCACCAATTCTCGATTAATACGGGGTAGGTAAATTGATGATGTAATCGGAACTTAAACACATTTTTTACTCTTGGCATCAAAGTTAAAAGAGCGTCGTATTTTCCAGCAATTACGTCAGGTATGATACCATATACAGTGTTATTAGGCATCAGATTAAAGATTGACGTACTTCTTGGCAATATTTTAAAAATCCCGGTGAAATTCATTTTATTTGCCAGGGTCTCACTCAGTATTTTGTCCACGCCTTTAATCTCTACTCCCGTCAATGTCAATTTAAAATCACTATACGGAGGCCGATATATAAAGACATAACTAAATGGGTAACCCTGCATATTTGGAAAATTATCTGTGAACCATGTAATGTGCGTAGAATAAGGTTCCACAGTATGGCGATCTGTGAATGGACTGTATCGATGGATGATCGTTGAATACTCGGCGTAGCACTTTGATCTGGAGTACTCCACGACAATCGTGTCAAGAATTTTTCTCGACCACATTGCATGGAAGAGCGTTGTGAGATTTTGAGATGATTGTCGAAGTATCATGAGTAACAATATTTTAGGTCGGACGTAGTTGTACACAAAACGTCTCGTATTTTCAGCTATTTCTTTGCTTTCGACGAAATTCGGCTCTTGTTTCGAGAAGTAGATATACACGACTAAATTACGTGAGGAAGAAATCGGTAACTCTTGTTGTGTACAGTTTGCGATTACATAAAGAGTCGGTACGTGTTTGATTATCGCCACAGATATTTTATCCAGAATATTATGCGTTTGTTTGTCTAACAATGAGTCTTGAAGTATAAGCAAAGAGTCTTTGGCGCACGATGTTTGTAATACTTCACTTAAGATATCTACAAAATTGTCTTTACTTGAATGATTGTCGATCAGAGGAAAGTACTTGCTACTCTGAACGAAGCAAAAAAGCACGATAATGCAGAATAAATACTGCCACATAAATTTCATTTTGGTGATGTTGGAATGAAACGACAGTGGTCATTGAATACAATCGGAATGACAACTGCGATGCGTAACACGACGGCTAGTATTAATAACTATAACTGCTGCTTGAATATGTGTGAAAGCACAAATATGGTTTGTTAATATATTTATAAAAAGTTGCTTTTTGCAAGAAAATATATTACTTGCTTGACTTTCGTAACATACTTGAAGATCATTTATTTTTGTCACTTACGGATATTAATTTTTTTTCATCAAAAATGAAAATATAAAGTTTTTTGCTAATTGAATTGAATTTCGTAGTTTTGTTTCATATTGTACTTTAATTTATCTATATTATTTTATGTTGATTCAAGGACATCTTCCAGTTCTTAAACAAAGAAATGCGTAATACTCGGGACGTCAATCAAGCATGTCTGTCATTATGGTCCACAATATCACAATAATTATTATTTTTGCGGCAATTTCTATTTAATCTATACTGTTATTTTGAATAAATCAATTTTCTATTTAAACATTTAGTTATATTAATATATGCTGATTTCTAATTTTTTCAAATACGTGCAAATTTCTTGACTACGGTTTCGTTCATTTCAATTGTACGATTTATCATTGTTCATATTTTTTTAAATTGTTCTTTGGCTATAAATTTATCGACGTAGATTCAAGTTAATTTGATATATTTCCAAACTAACTCGCTGATGAAAATGAAAGCGGAAATTGAATATCCCATTATCAAGATGTAGATAATCGATCTGAATATGCTTACGTACTCAAAATCCGTTTGCTGTCGATTCATCTGAAAGGTCGACTCTTGCGTCTCGTTCCATAGATAGTCGCGATACCACTTATCGTAAATACCTCCTTCGGCAAGCATTAAGACAATATCACTAATGCGTTTGACATACGGCGTTTCTTCCGGAAAAATATAAGCACCTTGCGGCTTTAGATAGCAAATTTTGGTCATCATTATCGTAGTCTCACCGTTTTGCATGTTATTGACTGCGACTAATTTAAACAAATTGTCTTGCATAAAGCAGGAGATGTTCCGGTGAATTAATAAATCTTGAAGACAGATGTGCGTGTGAGGAATGTTTATTATTTTTTTGCTAAATTTACGAAATTGCTGTTCAAAGTCGTTGTTGGATTGGCGGGTGACCTTTAACATAAGATGCTGTACCATTAACACTAAATCGGAATCTATTACATCTTGAAGACTATTAAACTGAACATAACGATTGCTCTCTAAATTAGTGCTTGTCAATTCAACAAAAAGAATTGAAGAGTAGCACGCATAGACAGTAAGAACGCTGAAATAGATGAGTCGTTCACGAAATGTTGTGGGAGCTGGTGGTAAAGACGTGGCCAATATCATACCGATGATTTTTATGGGATGCCATCTGTTTGGGTTGAATTTCATTAATCGCGAACAAAGCCAGAAGATTCCAACGATCAAGAAATTTATAAGAAACAACCTGATTACAGCATTGCTGTTGAAATTCTGTTTGGCTAATTTGGGTACTACGACGCACCAATTTTCGATAAATAGGGGATAAGCATATTGATGATATGGTCGAAAAGTTCCAATATTTCCCACTCTTGGCATTGTGGTAAGAAGAGCGTCATATTTTCCAGCGGCTATGTCAGGAAAAACACCATATAAAGTGCCATTAAGCATCTGATCAATAATTGGCATATTATTTGGCAAAATTTTAATAACTCCGGTGAAATTCATTTTATCTGCCAGAGTCTCACTCAGGATTTTGTCCACGCCTTTAATCTCTTCTCCCGTCAATGTAAATATAAGCTCACTATATGGAGGCCGGTGTAGAAATGCATAACTGAGTGGGTAACCCTGCATATTTGGAAAATTATCTGTGAACCATGTAGTGTGCGTTGAATAAGGTTCTGTTGTATGGCTGTCAGTGAATGGATTGTATCGATGGATGATCGTAGAATACTTGGTGGAGCACTTTGATCTGCAGTACTCCACGACAATCGTGTCAAGAATTTTCCTTGACCACATTGCTTGGAAAAGCGTTGTGAGATTTCGAGACGATTGACGAAGTATCATGAGTATCAGTATTTTGGGTCGGACGTAGTTGTACACAAAACGTCTCGTATCTTCAGCTATTACTTTGCTTTCGATGAAATTCGGCTCCTGTTTCGAGAAATAGATATACACGACTAATTTACGTGAGGAAGAAATAAGTAACTCTTGTTGTGTACAGTCTGCGTTTACGTAAAGAGTCGATACGCGTTTTATTACCGCCGCAGATATCTTATCCAGAATATTATGCGTTTGTTTGTCTAGCAATGAGTCTCGAAGTATAAGAAAAGCGTCTTTGGCGCCTGATGTATGCAGTACTTTGTTTAAGATATCTATGAAAATGTCTTCACTTGAATGATTGTTCACTAGAGAAAAGTGCTTCTGACATTTAACAAAGCAAATAAGTACGATAATGCAGGACAAATGCCGCCACATGAGTTTCATTTTGATAATGTCAGAAGGAAACAACAATGATTATTGAACGCAATAAAAATGACAACTGCTAAATGTAACACGGCGGCTAGTACTGACACCTGCAAATACTGTATAGTGTGCATGAACAAAGCAAATATGACTTCGTAACTTATTTACAAAGAAATACTTTTTGCAGGATAATATATTACTCACTTGACTTGTAACACACTTTTAAGGATCATTAATCTTTGTCACTTACAATTATTAATACTTTCTTATCAAAAATAAAAAATAAAGTTTTTGCTAACAGAAAAGTTTATTTGATATTATAATTTGTTTTTTATTTTATGTGTGTTATTTTATTGTGATTTTTGGAAATATTTCCAATGTTTGAAAAAAGAAATGCGTAATGCTCAAAACGCGAATCAAACATGCTTGTCTCTGGTATCACGATAATTATAAATATTGCGGTAATTTTTATTTAATCTATATCATGAATGAATCATTTTTTCAATTGCACATTTTACAACATTAATGTATGCACATTTGCATTGTTTTTAAATACAAGCAAACTTTTTGACAACAGTCTCATATATTTCAATTGATTTATCTTTGTTTATGCATCATAAAATTGTTCTTGAGCTGCAAACATATGAGTAAAATTAACATAAATTTAAGTTAATGTTGACATATTTCCAAATTAGTTCGCTGATGAAAACAAGAACAGAGATTGAGTATCCCGTGATTAATATGTAAATTATCGAATAGAATATACTGATATACATAAAATCCGTTTTATGTCGATTTATTTGAAATCTCGACTCCCGTGTCTCGTTGCGTAGATAGTCGCGAGACCATTTATCACTAATACCTCCTTCGGCGAGCATTAGTACTATGTCGTTGATGCGCTTGACGTAAGGAGATTCTTCCGGAAACATGTAACTAACTGGCGGTGATAAATAACAAATATCCGTTATCATTATCGTAGTCTCACCATTTTGCATGTGTCTGACTGCGGCCAGTTTAGCGAAAATATCGTACGTAAGGCAGGAGGCGTTCCGATATATCGATATATATTCAAGGCAGAAGCTCGACTGAGAAATGCTTACTATTTTCTTATCCGATTTTTGAAAATGCTGTTCAAAATCGTTGTTGTTTTCGCGAGTGACGTTCAATATAACATAATGTACCATTAACAACAAATCGGAATCTATTACATCTTGAAGACTGTTAAATTGAACGTAACGATTGCCTTCTAAATTAGTGCTTGTTAACTCGATGAAAAGAGTAGAAGAGTAGCACGCGTAGACAGCAAGAATGCTGAGAAAAATGAGACGTTCACGAAATGTCCTGGGTGCAGGTGGTAATGACGTTGCCAACATCATACCGATGATTTTTAGGGGATGCCATCTGTTTGGGTTGAATTTCATTAATCGCGAACAAATCCAGAAGATTCCTACGATTGAAAAATTTATAAGAAATAATTTGATCACAGCGTTGCCGTTGAAATTTTGCTTGGGTAATTTAGGCACCACGATGCACCAATTCTCGATTAGTAGAGGATAGCCGTATTGTTGAAGTGGACTTATAGTGTGTACATTTTTTATCATTGGCATTGTGGTCAGAAGAGCGTCGTATTTTCCAGTGGCTATGTCAGGAATAAGACCACTTGCAGTATTATTGGTATAACGTATAATTGGTATATCATTTGGCAATATTTTAATTACACCGGTGAAATTCATTTTATCTGCCAGAGTCTCACTCTGAATTTTATCCACGCCTCTTACTTTTTTTTCTGTGAATGTTGATGCAATATCGCTGTACGGAGGGTGGTGCATAAAGGCATAAACGAATGGGTAACCCTGCATATTTGGAAAATTATCTGTGAACCATGTAATTTGCGCAGAATAAGGTTCTATTGTATGGCTGTCGTTGAATGGATTGTATCGATGGATGATCGTAGAATACTCGGCGGAGTACTTCGATCTCGAGTACTCCACGACAATCGTGTCAAGAATTTTCCTCGACCACATTGCTCGGAAGAGCGTTGTAATATGTCGAGATGATTGACGAAGTATCATGAGTATCAGTACTTTAGGCCGGACTTGGTTGTATACGAAATATCTAATATCGGCGGCTATTAGTGCTCCTTTGATAATATCTGGCTCTTGCTCTGAAATGTAGATATACATGATTAGATCGCGTGACATTGTGCAGGAGGAAATCTGAAACTCTTGCTCTTTACGATCCGCGTTTACTTGAAGCGTTGGTACACGTCTTGTTGTCGTCGCTGATATTTGACTGAGAATATCATTCGCCTGCTTATCCAACGATGAGTTTTGAAGTAGGATGATAATGTCTTTGGTGCGTGATGTTTGCAATACTTCACTTAAAATATTTGCGAAAATTTCTTCGCCCGTATGATTGCTCGGTAAGAAGAAGTTTCTTTGATTTTTAACAAAACCGAAAAGCGCGGCGATCCCGAACAGATATTGCCACATAAGTCTCATCTTGATATCACTGGAAAAAACGACTGAGTGCATACGAATTGATGGTTGCGAAGAATTACGCAGCAACAAATATCGACTGCAATTGCTACAGCATAAAATATTTATAGAAAATTGTTTTCTGCTGAAAGAGATAGTAATTGCCCAATCTACATATTACACTGAAGGATCATTAGTCTTTGTCATTTCGCATATTAATTTTTGCATATCGAAGATAAAAAATTATGTTAAGTTTAAAATATAAAATTCGGACTATATACAATATTTGTGTAATTAAACTGTTACATTTCTACTTTTCCTGCGATGGTAAAATTGTTGTGTTTTATGTACTTTTCCATCTTTACTGAAAAATATACCTTAATTTCTAGAGAAACAGATATTTGAACACATAAACATTACTTTAATTTTTTATGTATTTCACGAAATGTGTTTTTCAAGCATTAATTTTTTTGTTTTTAATTTAGAAGTATAAGTTTTTTATTAAAATTGATATTGAATTTAATGGATTCTATAAATCTTGAGAACAAAAATTCGAATGTGTTATTAGTACACATAGCAGTATATAAAGAGAGAGTACTTTTATACACTCAAATAAATTTTCACCAGAAAGCAAAGGAGACGGAATTGCCGATGCCCGTTTCTGGACTCCAAAGTTCCGCTCCTTTCAAGTTAAGGTGAAGAGCATTCGATAGTGAATGCCGCGGGAATCGATGGGACACCGGTATAAATCAATGTCTGGCCGGTGCAGACTTACGTGAAAAGGGAATAGAGCGAATCGGTGAGTTGAGACGTGCACGCGGGCGGCGAGACGTTGAAGTCGAAGTCGCGGTCCTCCCCTTGCTACTTATGCTAATGCCGGCAAATCAATTTATTTATATTTATTTATAGCATTCAAATGTTTCCCTCGGAACGGGCTGCACACGCGGACGTCGGCTGTCGGCGCGGACCACCCGTGAAAGCGAGCCGATCCCGCTCGCTGCGGGCTATGAGATCCGTGGGGTCCAGATCGCCCCCTTCTTCCAGACTGATACAGATAGTTGGAAGATGCTGGGTAAGGGAAGGGGAGAGAGCAGGGTCCACTCGACGTTCCAGTCGATTCATAGCTTCATGATCCAGACTTCTGAAAGCAATCGCGGCTGGGAACAGAAGATACTTTCACGCATAAGAGCATTGAATCTCCAAGAAAGCAAGTGTTCGTCGTAACACAATTACATCTTGCCTCTTCAAAAATATATTATTTCTTATACTCGATCGTAAAGGCGTTGAACCATGTTCTATGCTGATACATATGAGACTTATTTAACTGAAAATATTACTGAATTAGAAAGAATAGATCGACAATTATTTTATTTATTTTTAATACTTGTTGCATATACGTATTTACGTGCACAGTGTAGTATTATATTTTAATGTTATATTTGTATTATTTATTTTATATTTATCTTTTTAAAGATATTTAAGATATTTTGAGTATTCTAGTTTTAAATATGAATATATTGATATAAAATAATTCAATTTTAACGTTAATAAACTAAAATAATTTTTTATATGTTGCTGAAATGTATGATTCTGAAATTATCTTTCATTATATTTGATATTGATTTATTTATTTAAAGGTATTCTGTCTTTTGCATATTTTCTTTATTTAGTTTAACACTTTGTAGCAAGGAATGTTACATCTGTCGATTGCGTTCTTCAATGCCGACAAGAATCTGTTAAAGATCGATAGTTGGTGGATAAGTTTTCGCGACTATCAAACGAGCTTCGAAGACAGACATTACTGACTTTTCTGACACACGACATAAAAATATATGTACAAATATTTATACCAATTTTATAATTTATTATTATTTAAATGTCTCAGAAATATATATACACGTCTATAGTGAGGTAATATTATATTATTATTACATTTTTACAAACTTGTATTTTGACACGTGCAACAACTTTCACACGTGCAGATAACAACTACTTAATTAATTAGTTTATATTAATAATTTAGTTTACATAGATTATCTGATGATAAATTTCAGACTAAGGCCGCTATTCTAATCATAGATAACTATTGAAAAAGTACAAAAGAACAAACTGTATTATTAGATCTTAAATGAACTATAGTTTGCTACGAGTCACGAGAACAGATCGGAAGCCTCCCACTCATTTGAAGAAAAAAACTTATTACATTGATTAAAATTACTCACGTCGTGTATGATGATTAGATATCTATGGCGCAATATGCGCTAGTAACGAAGATTAACTGCATTGTTATAATACGCTGCACTTGAATAAAACACGTGTGCTATTATGATCACCAGTATTGCGACAGTCATAAATTTTGCGATAATGGTTATTTAATCGATAATGTCTAGGAAATTTAAAGGAAATCATTTCCTTTAAAGAAAATTCAATAATTTCTCCAATTGGGTATATCATAATGTTAATTAATGTCCATTTCATTTATTAAAATACACTGTTCAGCAAAAAATAGAAAACATTTTTCAGTCTGCTTGTCCAACTAATTGTAAGTTTGAAATATAAGAAGTACGTCTTTGGTGCTTAATGTTTGCAATACTTTTTTTTAAATATTTGCAAAAATATTTTCACTTGTATGATGATTCAGCGGAGGGAAGTGTCTTTGACTATTAACAAAGTAAAAAAGCGCTAACAAATGCTATGAGTTTCATCTTGACGATTGTGATTATTGAATGCAGTCGAAATGACTACTGCGAAGAGTAACGCGGCAGTACCAACAAATATTGATAATTGCAATTGTTGGTCTAATATGCGTTAACAAAGCAAATGTGATCTTTTAAAATTTATGGAGAATTGTTTTTTGCAAGAAACCATATTATATATTCACTCCACATAATACACTTCAGGATCATTAGTCTTTGCCACTTGTGGATATTAATTTTTGTGCATCATAAATGAAAAATGGATCTTTGTGCTAATAAAATTTTCAGATTTTATTTATACTGTTTTATACTGATTGAGAGAAATTTTTTGTCCGAAAGAAAGAAAGAGTAAATTAGAAAGTTGAGATGATGATTTAAATTCCAGTTCTTATTGTTATATTCGATATTTATTGGAAGACATATGTTCTATATTTTATATGCTATTGCTTTATTTGATTTATACTAATATAAAATAATTTTATTGATAGATATACATAGATATTTGTACTATGATATATTGGTAACACATGGTAAGCAAGGAATGTTGCAACTGTCGGGCGCGTTACCTTAGAAGTTCCAGGCTGGAACGCAGTCAGTACTGTTGAACATCAGTAGTCGGTGGATAAGTTTTCGTGACTGTACATATCTCGAAGGCCTTCTTAAGAAACATTATCGATTGTTGCAATCACGCAATATATAAATATATATATATATATTTTTCTAAATTAATCTAAATATTTATATATATATATATATATATATATATATATATATATAATCTAATATATATAATCTAAATATTTATATATATATATACAAATATTTAGATTAATTTTATAATTTTTTATTAATATATGTTTTGGAGATGTGCACACATTTACAGCAAAGTATTATAATATATTTTTACAAAAATGTATTTCCACATTTGCCATGCGCGTAACTTGTAACTACTTAATTAACTTACTCGTTCATATAAAATACTTCTAAATGACCGATTCAAATACAGCACTTAATTGTGACAATTAAGCAATTATGGGAATAGACGTATATAATGTTTGTAATATTGTACATAATCTCGAAAAATTTAGCTACTTTTTTTCTAAAATATAATACAAAAATATTTATTAATATTTTTATTAAACTTATTTAAAGTACTAAAAATATTTTAGTTTTTAATGGTAGTATATGCATGATTGTTCTATACTTTTATATCGATAATTCTTCGATAATCGACAGTAGATATTCGATAATATCGGAGTACGCAAACGAATTTACTCCGAGTTGCTTATTTTTGAGACACCCGATATAAGTCAAACGCGAGGGGTACCACAGCACGGTCAGTTGTGTCATTATAGGCGTGGACATTCAGAACATATTAAGAGTGTGTTTGGAGTCGTTGAATCTTGTGAAGAGTTTTCTCTGAACAACAACGTATTTTGCTTTCTTCTCGAAATGGCCATAGGAAACCGTTTTTGTTTTCTCGTAGTTGTACTACTCTTCTTCTTCTACGCCCAAGAAGGTATATTAAATCGGATACTTTAAAAATACTTAGTTGTAAGTTAATTTTTATATTATCCTCTAAATAACCTTTTGTAAGCTCGATATCAAAAACACAGATATTTTATGCATGTATAACATATCGGCGCTCTTATAGCATTTTGCGTAATAATATTGATAAAAGTTTTATTTCACAAACATATTTCTAACCTTCATTTTACAGAAGCAAGTATAGTATTAAGTAATATTTAAATAAACATAGCATTTAGAATAAAAAAGTATATATATTGCAATTAGGAATATCATTCTGATTTTATAAGTCTTGCTATCATATTTTTTTAGGCCTTTCTATCAAATGTTGGGTCTGTAGATCAGACTCGGATCCGAAGTGTGCGGATCCGTTTGACAATTCTACTGTACCCATCACAGACTGTAACCAGGAACCTCGACTAAATTTCTCTAAAAAATATCAAGATGTAAAAGCAACGATGTGTCGTAAAATTCGGCAAAAAGGTGCATAGTGTTATAATGTTTTGTATATAGCTGTAACAAAAATATGAATTTGTCTCATCAACTTTACTATTATATTATCGTATTTCTACAAATGTTTAATTTGTTTGCAGTTCATGGTGAATGGAGATACTTTCGTAGTTGCGCTTATATGGGAGAACCAGGGATTGGTGGTGACGAGCGGTTCTGTTTAATGAGAACTGGAACGTATAATATATTTATGGAGTACTGTACTTGTAATAGTAAAGACGGTTGTAATTCGGCACCATATCAATATGGAAATTGGATGCTTTTGTTAATCGGTTTGATAACAACCGTTCGATACGCATTGGTCACGGTCATTTAAGAAACTAGCCAAAGATTTCTTTATCGATTCAGACAGATCTGATTTATTTGATATATATAATCTAGATTTCTCAATAAGTGTCTTTACAATTCAAAAGATTTGCTTGTACTTATTTAAGATTTTTTATTTTTTTTTATTTTTACACATCGAATTTCAGGGAAATCATAAATTCCATTAATCAAACGTATCAATAGAAATACTATAGTTTTTACAATTTTACAATTTTATTATAAAATCAAATGCCTTTTTATATTTTGTTTTATAAGGATTAATAATAAAAAATTTTAATATTAGATTTTATAAGAAGCAATAACTTCCAGTAAATTAACAATTTACTTTGGCTTAAGTACATATCAACAACAAATAAATTACATATTTTATATAAATATTTTTACTATAGCTATTATATTAAAAATATATTTGTGCTGTATTTTCTGCATTATATAGTACAAATTTTAAAAATCGTGCTAACGTCGAAATATATATAGTCGAAATAGTTTTAAAAATTATTATAACAATCCAAGATATTAACGATAAGATTGCTAAAGCCGTCCAACGAATACAATCAACTTAGTTATAGCACGGCGTTTTGCCGTTTTATATTTTTGTACATATTTTTCTTAATAATATTCAGCCTGTCACTGCCGCGTGTGACACGAACACGATTCATAATCTTTATCTCACTGATGTACTTCATTTACATAAAGCACAATGCCAATAAATATGTTAAAATGTTTAAAATTGATTAAAAATTTGTTAAATAAAAGAATGTATGAAATACAGATAATAAAATGACTTCTGAATCGAATATTATTGCTTTGATGAACATAAAACCTGTGACAAATGTAATACATTTAATGATTTTTTTATTGTGATAGGGAAAGAATAAAAAATAATAGAATTTATTTATAAATAATATTTATGATGTTTTTGGTGTCAACAGTTATATATAAACATACAGACATTCATTAAAATGCTATCAGTGTACAAGTTATTAAAAGAAATACAGAAATGATATAGAAAAACTCTCAAATTACTTAAATACATGTAACTGTGTAAAAGTTTAAAAGATCCTTAGATATATTTTCATAGTATTTTTATATTCGGCCGTAAATATAATTTAAAAACACTTAATATTTTCATAAAATGTGTTTTCATTATAAAGATATTTTATCCTATGTTGTGTATCGCAATATTTTCCCATTAAATACTTTACATTATCAAATAAGAATTATAATAAAAAAATATTTTGATTTATCACAATCTGAAATGGCTTTTACTTTTATTAATACCGACTCCGAATATTTGTTTTACTAATACCGACTTTGAATATTTGTTTTGCGCTTGCTTCATTTCTAGCTAGCGCAATAATAAAAATGAGCATTTAACGTAGGCATAAAATTAGTCAAATATATGTTGTATTCATTATCAAAATATATTATTTTTAAAGATACGCTTTTATATTCGATAATATAATATAATCCTTTAACTTCCATAACATAGCGAGCTCGTATTCTCGCAGTCTTACAAATATGATATGTTGTACTTGTAGCATTGTGATTATTTTTGTTTTAAATATCTCTGCATTAGGTGAATAATTCTTACTTACTTTACGGACGGTTACATTGATCGAATTTGGGGTAGAATTTTCTCTTCCGAGAATTAAGGACGGTTGAAATTGGCAAAGAATTTGTCATTTACAGGATTTATGTCACGTTATGCGCAGTAAGAAAAGTGCACGTATATAACGATACTCGAAATACATATTCGCGTACATACCTATTGCATTCTTTGAGACGGGGAGGGAGAAACGGCTTTATCGATTCATGTCTTAAATATTTATGACGCATGTACAGCGCTCTCATTTTCATTGCGATGTTTCTACATATTGTAGAGAAAACGCCATGCAACGGCTGTGGTTTTCACAGTGTTGAATAAGTTACTGACTCCTCAAATCGACTCCGCGTTATTTTTATTCAAACGCTTGCCACTTCGTTATCTGTTGTCCCGGTTTCGCTAATGCCTGCTTCCATTGTTCACCGTACGTTCCACCAACGTCAGGCCCGATTACAAAGTGACCTACGGGTATCTTCTTACCTGAAATATAAACGATATCACGATAAGAACATATATCTCCAATATTTCATACATCGCAGAGATAAAACTTTTATTGCTTACCTATTTTATTCTTTGAGACGAATTTTATAACAAAGCTCACGTCATTGAGCGCTCCTTTGTACGGATTGTCAGCAACGACTCTCGCCGTTTCTGGCGAGAATTTCGTGGATACCGTCGGTGTGAATCGATCGCTTTTCCAAAAGTGCGTTACTCTTCCATTGTCAACGACCGACATTTTTATATACATTTGTCCTTTCAAACCTTCATGCTCGTGCATCGTCTGAAGCGAACATCTCAGACGATTCAGAGACAATATCAATTGCCCGCCGCTATCCTCATCTTTCTCACCTTTCGATAAACATAACGACAATTCGACTTGTCCCTTTTTGTTCTCTTTCTGAAAAGATATTGGGTCTTGTTTAGTAAATTTAATCAAACGTTATAAATATATTTATGATTAAAAATCACGGACATTTTAATTAAAAAAAGAAGCGAAAAAATCATTTTGTTAGAAATAGCGAGGTAGAATTATTAAATAACTTCAATTACTTATACGAAGATCTCATCAGCTCGCATGTGAATGTTTCAATAATACTCATTCTTCCACTCAGAAATGACACAATGGATTGCGGTTTGTAGGACCGCACAATTTTTATATAGCTGTAGAAACTTACTCTTTCCTCGGCACCCGAGATACCGCTGCAGATTGGTCGCAGCGGCTTCCACAAGTCTCCCGTAGACACATCGCTGGAATGTTTCGATTTTGGTTGTTTGCAAACGAAATTCTTCGGATCAAGCGGTACTGTCGTCGCGCCAACAGTTCGTCTCTTGTCGTAAACTTTCCTTTCCGTGATCGTAGATTCCGCGTTCTTGTCAGAACCTTTGCTAAAGAATTGACTGAGAAGCTTGGACTTGCCGGACTCCTGATTATCGGAAGAACCACCCTGGCCTTCCTTCTTCTTCCCTTTTTCACCCTTCTTCGGTGATTCCTTAGTAGGCGACGTCTTCTCTTTATCCGAATCTTTCTTTTCTGTCGCTATCAGAGGTTTGTCTTCGAGAACCGCGTAAAGAGTCGCGACGATGAATCTGGATCCGTTAATCTCCTCCTCGACAACCTTGGATTTGCCGAACTTTTGCTTGGTTTCTTTACGCAAAGGAAAGGTGAATTCCTCGTTCCATTGCGGCCAAGATTCATTCTTCGAGGTAGTCTCGAACTTTTCCTTGCCAGGAATTAGTTTTACCTAAAATGAAAATTATCATCATCTTATTTATGATTTATTGTGCGAGTTTTTTTTTAGAGAAAAAATAAACGAAAGAAGAAATGTAAAAGAAGAAATAAGCAAAATTAATAAGATGACAAGCAGCAAATTTAAAACTCCGTAGAATATTTTTATTTAAGTTTATTTTTTAACGCATTCCGAAATACATTATTTGATTCTTTGCATTATAAAATATCTATTTTGAATTGATATATTTGAACTGCACGAAAAATTTTACTTATAATCAAATTTTTTTGAAAAAAAAAATTTTTTTTCTTATTTTCTCATTTTTTCCCATTTTTGTCGAAGTCAAAAATTATTCTGACATTATTAATACACTCCGATGTTAAATATGTTAAATGTGTGAAAATATCGAATCAAATTTTGCACAGATGTCTGCAATACATTGTTCTATTCTCGCGGCGATGCTAGAGGAAGTGTTAAAGAACACTCGCCAGTCAATAAGATACTATAGTCACTGCCAGACTTCTACAATATGATATACTCCCGTGATATTACGTAATCATAGATAACACCCAAGAGTGCTGCGAGCGTCTCTGCCTTATGAGTAATTCTGACTTCAGCACGGCGAAGCGTAACGGTGCCGCGATCTTTCAGTGTGCACAAAAGTGTTGTCCATCGGTTCAACATTTTCGACGTACATTTAACACGACGAAAAAACGTGATTGTTTCATATTGCGTTTAATTTGTGTAGATAAAATCAATGATTACGGAATAAATTTAATATGTATAATTATTGCATATGTATAATTTTTACATTGACTAGATTTGTATAAATTTAAAAAGATAGAAATACGATTTAACGCGTAAAAAATACGAGCCGTCGATAAAACGTATGCGCCTTTTGTTTGTTCGACTTGCGATCGATCCACATTCTTCGATTCGTGTTTACTCTACCTTTACGACGTAGCTGTTGACTCTGGTAAAACCAAAGTTCTGCGGCAAGTGTCTGGCACCGAGCACTGTGACGTAGAGCGCCTTGTTGTTCGGCGAATGTACGATTCTAATGCCGACTTCCGGCTCCAGATTCACCGTGCGGTCCATCGGCGTGGACACCGTCTTCAAGCCGTTGTCAATAAAGTTCTTGAGCTTTGCCAGTGCCATTTTCGCACGATTGTCTTCTCACGGTCTCCTCTCGGAATACCAATTACGGCTTATCGGCGAACGAATGATTGTGTAGATAACGGTTGATCACCGCGGACTGGGTAGTGTTGTCTGCGAGCGCTGCAAAATTCTGTCGTGAGTGGTTTACGGCGATGAGTTTGAACGCAAATGTTGTCGTAAAGGTGCGCTATTAATATACACAAGTATATAATACGGTGCTCGCTCGCGATCGTCTGGATTTTCGAAACGGTGCAAGAGTTGCATTAGCTAGTCGGCGACGAGAATTTTCCGTGAATAATAATTGATTACTGACAAAAACACATTTTCTTCTATTTTTATCATCATCTCTATCAAAGTGATAACATTATTAAAACGTTAATGTACCAATCTGTTTTGTGATTACTTTAATGCTTTGTTAGCTGTACTTATCATTCTTGATTTATAGGAACTCTTTTCTTATCTGTGAAATAAAAAATCTCATTTTATACCAACTACACAGTGTACAAGATAACACTTAGTATTTAAAAAAGAAAATAAATTGCTTCATAAATTTGTAGAAGACTGATTTACTGTTATTCCGTTCACGAGAGCACGTTGCCACGTTCCAGGCGATTTTCTTGACCTGAACGAATCTCTCCTGATCGTAAAGTTCTTCGATCATAAACAGCGTACTTTCTCTCATTGAACAATACGATATTTCTCATCAACGAGGTGATTATCAGCTGTTATGGCTCGGCAACAGAGCCCCGGCCTTTTCGCTCCCGGCGTAAAAAACTGCGTTCGTGTCCGAGAAACGAGCTAACTATCATACTTTCCCCACGAGGAAAAAAATGATGTGCCTCGTCGTGACCACGCCGTCGATTGATCTCGATTGTGCGACCCGCTATGCAGCAACCGTGGAATACCGCGCAGAAAATTACATTTAACGTCGAGACTGAGCGGTATCGGCCTCGATTATCGCGGCATTAACTAATGAGAATTGATGCGTCAAATATAATAGATGCCCGGCATCTCCCATCTTCTTAATAGAGACTTCAACGCTCGGTACGTTGAGAGCAAGAGAAAATATTTTTCATCTCGTTAGCAAGATACTTTATTATTCCGTTCACGAGTGTTTTTGGAGCAGGTCGTTCAAATCAAAGCAATAGTGAATAATCGCAACGCTAGCAGAACGTTTTTTTATGATCAGTTAATGCAATTGCGCTTGTTAGAAGCATCCGGAAATAATCAGTTATAATGTTCACATCTAACTCGGAGTAAGTACGCGCGATTTCGAATGATGGGAAAAAACATACAACCGCATCTCTCTGTTAAATGCGCCAGATTGCTCGTTTCATACGTGAGCCGTAACACAATGTCGGAGTTAATTGTCAGTTAAGGAGGGTTCGAACTACGTGCACTCTGTGAGAGAAGCGAAACCTGCACATACCATAATCGCGATTCTGCCAATTTGGAGCAAGTTGCTCCGGAGCAGCTGCTCCCAGCGGCGATCGCTATCTCGAACGAGAAGGATCGTTACTATTCGGCGACGAGCAACGTCTGGATGCGTGACTGGCGACGTCTCGAGAGATCCTCGGCAACGATTGTTTTCGTCGACAGCCAATGTTGTCAGACGCTCGACGGTTCCATGGTCACCGGAACGATCGAAACGCAAACACGCATCACCACTGATCGCCACGAGGAGTTCACCGAGAATTTTCACCTCTTGCACTCTGCTCGCAATGCAATTCACCGACGCATCGCCGCTACGTCATCGCGACGATCAACGGAATTTATGAGGCCCTCATGAATGACTTTATAAGCGATTGCGCGCGTGCGATCGTCGTTGTAGTCCACTTCGTTTGCGCGCGACGCGCCGCCGTGGTATGCAGCTTACGTTCTCGCGTGGGTTCCCTTTATAACAGACCAACGCAGCCGGTTTACAGTAACGGACGATAGTCAGTTTCCGATGGGCACTGTTATGATCTGAAATTGTGTGCGAAACATACAATATTTGCCAAAGAACTATCTCTTGTATACGCAAATCACGTGTGTCACATATGTATGATTTAATTAGAAGTTTTAAGAGTTTTTTATCTTTTTTATATTTTTCATTATTCAATTTTTAGCACAAAATATACATACATATTATAATTCTGCATAATATATTTAACATATAATTAAATCTGTTATAAACATATCAGAAATTTAATTCTTTTTAGATTAAAAAAAATTTTTAAACGTATAAATTAATCAAGCGATCAATATTTGTACCTACAGTACTGTCACAAAAGTGACCGTTGCGGCTAAAGTAGGGGATTGTGTATCAGGCTGTAGAATTGTGGTTGTGGAATGACGCCTGTTGCGCTCGCAAGGTCGTACATTCATATTACACGTACCTGCAAACGTATCAGTGCGTAAACGTGCACGAACTACTACCATTGAGTAAACACAACTACATGAATAAGAGTATACGGAAACAGGACCGTGAACTGCCGCACTTCTCCCTGTTCAAACTATCAACAGGAAAGAAAAGATAATAAGAAGTGAAAACTGATAAAAGATTGGAAATATTGAAGTTAACGTGAAGTTGTGACAATGTAGCATAGAAATGTCTTTTTGTAAAAAAGTACAAAATTTAATTAACGATAAGTTTATAAAATTTATGTATAAAATAGAAACTGATGTCTTGAAAGCGATAGACAAGCGCAAACAAATTTTCACATTTTGTGAATTTGCGATAAAGAGTAATATAATCGGAATGACAAGCTTTTGTTATCTAAATAAAAACTCGTGATAAGGAGAGCGAATTGGCGAATTGTAGAGAATATGCGCTACGTAACAAAAGCTTATATATCTTGATGCGTAGAAAAACTAATTGTAATTTCACACGATAATCTCATGTAAGCAGCTCGAAAGAATGCGGTAGAGAATATCGCGTTGCATAAAAAATGAATTGCGACAGTCGCATTGTAATATGTATGTTAAATGTGTCGCAATTAAACATTCCTATATCTGAATGTCATATGTTAAATAATTTATACAGAAATGTTTAATTTATTTAAATAATTTGCGCCAAATTTTAGTTTAATTAGCATTTAGTTAAAAGTTTATCTGTAGTTTAATTTTTAATTTCCTCTGTTTCAGGTTGAGATGGAATATGAAAATAAAGAACATTAACTGGTAAGGAGATGTTTTTTTTAAATTTTTCTAGTTTACACATTTTTCTCGCTCATGCATTCTTAATAGATGATAAATTTTTTTGCTAAGCGTACTCATGCGGACGCTTGCGTTGTTTCAAACGCATATTTAAATACGCGTGCTGAATGATGCTCTCCACGTATTTAAATGTATTGATCACACGTGATGATATGCAAGGATAGCTCTATTGTGGCCTTCAAAATTAATTAGTTTGTCATTAGTCACTACGATTATATTACATTACATCCATAAAAAGTGAATCTTCCAATTTATTATCATGTAGACACATATCTCTATAGAAACACGATTTAGAGATACGTGAACCATCCTGTACTTGATTAGATTATTTATGATACAAGAATAGATAACATGTTGCATATTGCAAACATTAATTACAAAATAAAAATGGAAAATATTAATTATTTAGCATTGAGAGGTAAAAATTGCCAAAAGTTATTCGATAGGTGGCAGAAACTGATATTTTCTACGGAAGTTAAGCAGTAGACGAGGGGGATGAAAGCAGCTGTGTACAATTCGCGATAGATGGCAATAACGGCAGCTAACCCCTTTCTTCTTGCCAAACTACCCCTATAGTTTACGAACAGCTGTTTAGCACCGCCATGGCGCACGCGATGTCGGGACGTCAAAAACACTTTGAACGATTTCGATTTATCCGTGCCGAAAAGATCTTCCCGCGTCGCGACACGACGTATCGCATCATTAACTTTCGATCGTAGAGCGTGTACTTCGCGAGGGTGTTTCGGGCTGTGCAAATTGCATGTTCGCGAGTGATATCAAAGTGACGCTTCAGAAAATATTCGGTGCAAATCTCGATTCCTACCAGGTATGAATTTATTTTTTTATTTATTCCTTAATGTTTCGAGATATATATTAGATAGTTGCAAAAATTGGCATTGCATAATTTTTAGCAAGATTATCTAACAGAAAAATAAAAAATTATCAAAAGTGGATTATGCAGGAGTAGCAAAGAGGATATGATGACACAATGTAATAAAAAATACGACATATATTACTCTTTAATTAATTATTTCTGCAAATATTAAAACTTTTCATATGGCAAGTACGATATATCTTTTTAATATTATGTTTATTGCGGAATATTATATAAATAAATAAAATGTATTAAATTATATTAAAAAGAAGTAATTTATAGTTCATAAATATTTAATAGGCCTTAATTGTTTTATTAAAACATTACTTATTCGAGAAATCTGTGAAATAAATCATTTTTGTCCAAGATATTATAAAATTAATATTTTATTATATACATATATTAAATAGGTTATAAAAAAATAGAAGAATTTACTTAAATTTTATAGTGATAACTAATCTAAGTTGTTATAAAGTACTTAACATCTTGATCGTGAGATGGCACCACGTAGATGCACTTTGACTTAACAATATACAAACAAATTATTTTGCAAATTGTTAATATAACTTAATATTGTTTATAACTTATATCTGAAATCAGCACTGATGTTATAATAATTTCTATATTAATTTGACCCATTATATATCTTTAATATAAAATTATTTTATCGGATTCTTTTCCTTGTGTGTGAAATTTATTGAAGACAGAAAAAATGAAGATACGATTTAAAACAGAAAGACAAAAAAATTTCATTATATTAAGTATGGAATTATATGCTATAATATGTTTATGCAATGTGTAAGAACTTGAGTGTATTTACCACACCAACAAATGCAATAATCAGAATTACATAATAGACATAATTTTACATTTGTATATTATATATATATATATATATATATATATATATATATATATATTTTTTTTTTTTTTCAATTCCTAATTATAAACTAATATCTTAAATGCTTTTTTTTGCAAAATATTATGATAACTTGCCTAGAATTATTATAATGAAGAATAATTTAATATTTTTTTAGAATGAACCGGAAAATCATACTTTTTTTTTTACACACGTTCTTATTCAAGTCACGTTCCGACGACAAGGGTAATAGCCGTGAACTTTGTCTTCGTCAGATCAGCTTAACTTTTGGTCGTAAAATTTCACGAAATTCTAGTACGGGTCTCAACGAAATATGTTTTCTGTGGTTCCTGGCATTTTTTAGCTTGATCGATCACTGTCACGTTGTTGTACGTACGTACGTTGTTGTACGTAGCAAACCAAAGATAGCGAACATTTTTCTAGTTTCTCTAAGCATTATATTACATTGATTAATTCATATGATGACAAATATAATCTTATAGCAAAGTAAAAGTAATTTTGAAAGAAGAGCAATTAAAAAAATGTTTTAATACATTTTTTAAAATATCTGCGAAACTTTGTATTTTCTTGAATGTAAATCACTGATATATCCACCATTACAGAATTGCATGATATCCAATATGCGATGCCACGATGAGACTACAAGAAAAAACCGATATAACGAAATCACATTATGCGCCAGTAATTCGCACCACATTACGACGAATGGAGCACGTGTCTGAGGCTTTTCCACATCGCGAGATTCATGAATGCAAATACTCCGGGAATGAAGAGTCACGCGCGCTCTTTACATCATTCACTTTTCTCATATTCGTTCGGCGTTGTTTTTTTTTCCAATCTTACCGCCAACCCTTTTCACCTTTGTTCTCTTTGTCACGTTATCTTGCTCATCTCCGTGCGGGTTAAGCTTTAACTTTGAACGTATTCTGACATGCACTATTCATTTTGGCGTTTATGACTTAATAAACGCAACTCTCCGCGCCTCCCGTCATCGACAACGATTCATGCTTTCTCCCTCGGTAAATCTCCGGCGTACGCCTTATTATAAACTCTTTCGCACGGCACAATTTAAAAGTATAGCTTGCAACTTCGCCCTTCGAAGCTTCGTATTAAGCTTGCACTTTGAAAGTAGCACCTCGGTAACCGATGGAAGTATCGCCGAAGTTCAGCTAATCGTTTCTCATCGCGGACGCTGATAAATTATTCAATTATAACGTCTGAACGAACAGTTTCAAAGTAAGAGGAAAAGAAAAATGCAGTACATACTCTGACGGTATTTGAGCACTTTTCTCAGCATCGGATTAGTATCGCGTCGGTAGCAGCGGAGATTAAAGTCAGATTTCGAAATACTCCGTAATTCTCTGTACGTATTTCTCGCACGTAGTCGCACCTTGATATATTTAACCTCCCTTTGACCCTGCGCACCCTTTTAAGTGCATCATTACGTATTCTCTTTTGTAACGCCGGACTTTATGCAGACCACATTCGCAGCACCTTCCTATTCTTGATCATATCGCACGTTGGCTGCGCAAGGTGATAATTTCGCCCTTATTACAAATGCCTTCTATTAATGAAATGTACGTGATAATATAATATATATAAATCATAAATCAGTGATCTATTCAAGTTCCAATAATTCTTTACTAAAAGTGATAAAACATTTTTTTATTATAATAATCTATGAATATCATCTACGAATAGTAACAAAAAAAAACGTAACAAACAAGCAAATTATTACAGCTGTGGAAAATTATTTATGCTTGCTCTAATTTTGTTGATCTGCAATAAATTAAGACAAATTATTTTTAATTATAAGAATTTATTGATTTATTATGTAAATATTTTATCATGTCAATAATTTATTATGCCTGACTTTCGATAATATTTAAATTTTTTAACAGATTTTTACTAATAGCACGGCGAATTTTAGTTAACCGGAGAAAAGTTTTATAATCTAACGAATCGGGAGATAATGCGCCGGTTTTAATTAAAACAAAATTTATTTGTGCATTCCCCGGCGTAGCTTTCAACGTGATACTGTTAATATCGCTTTCTTCAGTGTGTTCACCTTGCTGTATGACACTTTGTCCCAGTTCCGCGGCGCAATGACAGAGAAAGAGGTCGGAAGTTTCTGAATGTCGGTAATGAATATATGAATGCATAAGCGTGCCGCCGTTTGTCACTCGGGAATTGTAGACGTATCGTTTCACGAGCACGCATATCAAGATTACATTTTCAATGCCAGCAACATATTTAGCGATCGCGAAACGCGCATGTGCTATGTTGGCACTGTCATTCTCATTGAAAAGTCGAGTATGCCTGCTTTCTAGCAGCTTTTACTTTTGTTTTTCCTGCATTTTTTCTATTACTCGAACAGCACGCTACACTTGTTTTGGAAAGTATATTTTTGCATATTTGGAATAAATTGTGCGCTGAGAAATTGATGTATTTTTATTTTCTTTCACGTCAAGCGCCGAAAATTGTAGTCACGATTGTACGTATCGCGCGTATCGAACGACATATGTTACAAATGAATACTCACTCATAATGGACATATGTCCATCAAATTTATAATCATGGCGTCATCAATCGTCCGAGTCCCTATGTGTAGATAGAAATTTCATTTATCGAGAAAGTTTAAATCAAACCTACATTACTCACAACGCGGCAACTGTGACGGAGCATTTCAATTCACCAGAAGGCAATTGAAATTCGTTTTGTCAACGGTTCTTTTTTCAGTCACCGTTTTTACGCTATTTTGCAATTTATTGTAAATATTTCCAAGATTCTGAATCGGCACAATTTAACGATGAACATACAAAAAAATACAATACAATTTCTTCCATACGTGGCAGGGCTTTTTACATTCCCCTTTTTAATTTTCTACCTACCCTACAGTAGATTTGATGAATGTAAATTCCTGTCGATTACAATTGGCGCACAAAAATGCGTTTCGTGAAATACGTTTGTTGTTTGTCAATCATGCAGAACAGCTTTTGAAAATCGAAACACAAACGGTTACTCGTTTTGCGGCCGATCACGCGTAATAATTTACGGTACAACGCAAAATCGCTTAATTTACAATTGCAAAAAAAAATGTATATATGTATATGTATATGTATATGTATATATATATATTTGCTATTTTACTGGAAGCACTTAATTACCATGAATTTCGACACCTCATCTCAATCAACCCCCCAAAATTCCCAGACAAAACGGATTAGCGCCGGCCGCATCCGAACGAAGGGGACATAAATCGATTTTGCTCTTAAATTCTATTAGTGCCAACTCCGATTGCATTCTTTAAATGGAAATAGGGAACGAGATTTTCACGAAGGAGAAGTGATTTCGACAAAGCAAAATCGCGCCGGGCGTGTGATTAGATTTTACACTCTCGCTTTACCTTTACGAATGCCGTTGCCTTCGTTGTATCTCTAAAACGAAGTCCTACGACGCTGCGGCGTGGAAAGCGACATCGGAAAATAAATTTTGCGTAATCGTATTTCGACTATGGTCGTGCGCCGTGGCTATTAAACGCAGGAAATTCTTGTCCTGCTCTGGCGGAGAGCTAACAGGACCATTTCCCTTTCCAGTTTAAACTGCCATTTGTGAAACCGTCTACCGCGGCGAACGAGTGTCCCGGTTCCTGTTCTATCGTTGATGATTTATTCAATCGCACGCTTGTCGATATTTATCGTTCGGCAGCCGCTCCGAGGGGACCAGACACTCTCGGCGAGATAAATCATATTATCGTAGACAAGTAGCGTCCAGTGCGTGGCAATCTGCGCTCATGCCAAAATCTGCGGTCGCACGAGCATGGAAATCATGTTAGACTAATATCATATTGCTCAACAGCGACCATTTGCTTTGATGAACGTTCATTGTGCTGTTTTTATCGCGATTATAATAAACAATGACATTTATTACAACGTGTTCTTTTCAACTGCAATCAAACTTCTACAACTTCTATTAATCTTTTCGATACGGCGGTATAAGAGTGCGAAACAATTGTTATCGGCCAGCGAGCCAAACACAAGCGCATATACGGCGTATGAATATCGAACAATCGTATTTTCGAGAATTTTTCTACATAATGAGAAACCAATAAGAAGAGAAATTCTTCTCACTGTATCTTTTCATATAAAATATCTCTGTATTTATATTTTTCGCACGTTCTTGCAAATTTTCAGCAAGACCGATCCCAGTCTGCTGCAGCGAAATGTAACATGCAAATGTGATGAGATGTTGCAGCGCAGACGTCGTATAGAACGACACTTCATCGTCGAAGGGTTAATGTAGAGTTGGCGAGTTTGGTGCTCCTCTCAGAAACTTTGGACTCGACAGCCTCCAGCATCATCGCGCGAACTAAAGCAAAGCCTCGCAAATTCTCCGAGGAAACGTTCTCTGCACCTGCCCTCCCCCTCTCGAAGAAGTCTCACATAGGAAACAGACAAATCCTATCCGGACGGAATAGCCGTTCGAGAGAGCTGGGGTGCAACGATTGAATGCACGCCACGTTTGATTATTTAAACGCGCACCCGAGATTTCCCGGGCGCAAGTCGAGGGGGCGGCGCGCAAGATCGACAGAGGCACCCTCGCGTGCTGCGAGACGGTGGATATATGTATAGCGCGACGAGGAAAGGAGCGTGTGCCGGCTGACGCCGCTTCGCGGAGAGCGATATCGATTTCGACCTGTCGAGCGTGAGCGATTTAAGCTCGCGAGACGGAGGAGATAACGTAAGTCTTTGTCTCGGCGTCTCTCTTTCTCACTTTTATCCACGAAGCCGATCGGATTCGAGCGTCGCGGAGTATTTCTATGATTTACTCTCTCGACTGACGCCGCCGCATCCTTGGCGACGACGTAGCAACGATATCGTTTAAGATTGTTATAATAGGATTGTTTTATTTTCCTTCTAGCTAGCTGTTCGATTTCACGTAACAATACCGGAAAAGCGAGATAAAAATCGGGATCTTATCTCTGCTCGCAGCGCGAAGCTTGAAACGTTTAAAAGAACGCTCAAAGTTTATCATACTTATCTTAGTTTTATCAGATTTGGAAAATTGTGTATATCTACACGGTTTCTGTTAATTGCGAGAATTTCGTAAGAAATACTGACAAATTGTCATTGAATATATTTTAATGTTTTCTTCTTTAATTTTCTTTAAATTTTCTGATTTATGGCATATCGTTAGAGCGTTGCACTTACCTTTCTTTCTCCATGGCCCCAAAATAATATTGCATAAAAATGCATCTCGTCGTTATCCGGTTATGCGAATATCTCTTGGAGACTCGGAGGAGGATACGCGTTAAATCTACATTTCCGAAAATATTATTCCACGGGTATTCGCATGCTAGGTAGAACGTCGAGGCTCCACCCCGTCGATGCGGCTACTTTGCGGGGTCGAATATCGATTTCGTATTGCAACAGCAGATATCGAAAATATTGTCGTTTGTATGTAGCCAAAGGAGCGAGCGGGCGCGATTTGAAATTCCAGGTAAATAGTTACGACTGTCCTCTCGTTGCGGACCGCGCTACGAAACTTTTACGCGGAAATTCAGGGGCTTATGCGTGTCGGCAGGTGTTGTCCCTTGGAAAGCGATATCGATTCCGCGCCGTCAAGCATGAGCGATTTAAGCTCCGAAAACAGAGAGGTATAAAGCCACCGTGCCACTCTCCCGCAGCCGCGGAATCAGCCCGCGTCGAGAACAGTTAAAACCGATGTTCGCTTATCTAAACACTTTAAAGTGCCCTATTGATTCGCCGCTATCACCGGAACGCAAATAAAGTCCGGGGAACGACAGTCCATAACATCGGTCAGCGTAGTCAGATCGGTTACATCAGTTGCTGCGATCCTCGGTTCGCTTTTTTTATCAAAGGAACTTTCGGTAGTTCCAGAGTGTTAACGTTCGGCCTGTATCTACAACGGCAGTTATAGGGATGTCATTACGGCGCCGCGGTGTCTCTAATCAGCGGCGGCGATCTTTCGATATCTACAGTGTAGCCTCCTCGCATCACGTGAATGTGGACTATCGCAGTTGTAGGTCACTGCGGGTAATCGTGACGTAATTATGTGCGCGTTAAAATAAATGAGACATTGACGATGATAGAGCGTCACACGTCGCACATTTAACACGGAGCTGAATTAATAATGCGATAATTTTATCACAGAATGGTTTTCGCAGGTAAAATTAAAATCAAGATTATTTGCTGGAAATTATTTTTCCAAGTGAACATTTCTGAGATAACCGCGGAGCTATTTTCTCCTACGCTAATTCCAGATTATCCATTACGTCTCCTCGGCTAACCGAGAGGTCGTCCGCGACCTGAATTACGCTGTGAGAATGAAAATATTTCCATACCGGCGGAATAATGCCCGCGGTTTCTTACAAAACACAACGATGTATCAGCTTTATAGCCGTGTTAGGGAATTAACTCGGCCGAGGGGACGTTATACGTGTGCGTTAATGAACGCAACGCCCGATAACGACTTCCCGCTTAGCATCTTCGCGAGCCGGCAACGCGCAGCGGTAGCGGTTTCGCGAACGATGCTTCCTGACATCCATCGAGATTCCTCTCCGACAACGTCGCCTTTAAAACAGTATATTAGGCCGAGGGTTATAAATCAGACTGGCGGGGGCGGCCGCGGCGATGGCGGCGGCGACGGCGGCGGCGGCGTCGGCTGGTGGTCGTAGTAGTGCTTAGTAAGTAAGACAGTATGCTGCGCCCCGCGTTGTACGTGTTACGTTATATATGCCTATGTACAGGATGCATCAGAAATGTGCATTTTCTCTTACAGATTCCACAGTGAATTTATTATCAAATTTTTCCGAGCGAGAATTTCGACTGGCATTTGCTTAGAGTAAAATCGAATATTGATAAACAAGCGAGAGTAAAATTGTAACTTGCATTAAAACCTTGCACAGATAATTGCACATAATTACTCTTTTGCATTTTTTGCAGAGCGTTACTTCACTTTTACCCCAAGTGTTAAATAACGCGAGTAAATCTACTGCGGAGGGTTTAGCGCGAGGAAGAAATCGGCTGCGAGTTTGCCGCCATGAGATATTTAACTGCGAGATTGCGCGCGACTTCTGATGCATCCTGTATACACGCGCAACATAGGTAGAATGCCAGCAGACTGGAGTCACGAGATTCCCGGGTAGCCTGCTGCTACAATATTGCTCTTCCCTGGCGTCAGGCCAACTCCTGCCTTCGACGGAGGGAAAGAAGCGCGTGGGAGGGAGATAGACGGAGTCAGGCGTGGAAAGGAATAGGTGGATCCCTATCGCAGTGACTGTACATAGGCATCCTTTTAATCTGCGTGCCATCCCACACCCCTACAGCTCTTTTTCCTCTCCCGCTCGCGTTGTCGCTCTTTCTCTCTCGCTCCTACACTTTCTTTTTTCATCTTCGCCTTCTTTTCCCCGTCGAAGGGTACTGCGTTAAACGGTGTCTTATCCCGCCTCGGCGAGCATGGCCGCCCTTCAATCTTCGTCTGTCTATCGCCGGATTTAACCGCGGCTTCGAAAGCATCAAGGTGGATGACGGTGATAAAGGGAAAGATTATGGAGCGGATACGTCATCCCTTATCTCTCGCGGAGAGATTAGATCTGAAACTTCGCTTTTAAGAACCCGCGGTGCGATCTTATCGAATTGCTCGTAATGATTGTGTTTCACGAAGGTATGTTTCACAAAAGCACGAAATGCGGAATTCGCCGTTTGCTCTGAAATCCCAATCTTTGTTTCTCCCGATTAATATTCCACGATAACAGATTATTAATTGAAAAAAAATAGAAGTGCGATAAGCGAATTTACACATTAATCACTTTGCCGTAACAAACATGCGATTTATAAGTCGCATGACGGAAAACTTCATTTTTATTAGATAGAATCTAATCCCCATAAACGTCATAGAAACGATTTCGGAAATAAAATAAAATACGATAAAATTATACAAACGAGAATGCTTTCTAGGAATCTGTGAATTTGTGAAGTCGGTTTGCGCTGTCCGAGAAGTTCGGGACTCCCCGCGATCTCCGCGATGTTACATCAGGCGAAATGAACTCTTGAAATTATTCTACGATAAGTTATTTGAATAATCATAAGTTAGTTAGGAAATTTATGAAATGAGTATGAAATTCGTTGCAAACTTCGGGAAGCAAGTGACTGGGATTCTTAGCTTGCGGCTCTGCTAAGAATTTATTAAGTACTTTTCGTTGAAACGTAAAATTTCCGGTGGAACACTTTGTGCGATTTATTTTCTATGTAAATTCTTAAACTTGGATATTGATGTGTAGCAACTTTTCGACAAATTCCGCGGCAATTCTGTGTATTTAAAAAAAAATGTTTCGAGCAAATCATGTGAAAGGCTAACGATAATGCGTTTAATGAGTTTTAAAGCGCGACATAGTTTCGACATTCGTTTCTCCAAAGCATCGCACGCACATTTTAAAAGTATTTCGGACAGTAGTAAATAATGCTAATTGGCGTGCAGCGTGTTTTTCTCAGCCAGCGCAGTGACGGATGCTTCAACAGCGTGTAACATACGGATCGGGTCTAACGATAAATTGCACCGGGTGCAGCCTCTAACGAAAACATCGCTTCCGTGAACATTGGTCCGCACACCACTACACACCGGTGGCTGTCTTATCCTTCTTCATTATCCGACCGAACTTTTCGGCGTGTACTCGGCTGAATTATATTTTCACTGTGGTTTGCGGCCCGCTCGCAAGCGCCCACCGCGAAAACAGCCTGGAGATGACCGCAGACTCGTTATTCTTCCGCGGCGGTGACTGTCTGACCAATCCACTAAATTCTATCGCCTCGGTTGTTTCCTATTTATCGCGGTCGGACGGAAAGAGGAAGAAAACGAAAGAAAACCGAACCCGGGAAAAGAGGGAGATAAATATACCGAGCGAGCCGGCGGTACAAAAGAGTCGGAAGTCTAGAGGGAAACGTGTCGAACGAGGGAAAATCAGTAAAGAGCGAAGTGGGCCGGCGTTCGGGAAGAGACGACAACGACGACGACGACGACGACGACGACGACGACTCGCGGCAGTGGCTGATCGGTCAGCGCCGTTATCCCCGGGGGTGGTTTCCCGGGTTAACCGATGCAGTACGACGCAGCGGGGTGTTCTATTGCGACCAGCTTGAAAATCGCTCGAGTGTACCAGCGACCTCGACCGGGCCGGCCCGGTTTGCGGTTGCTCATTGGACGTTATATCTGTATTATATAGGTGCGCGAAACACCTACACACTCGATCGTGCCACGAATACGCGTGCGTGTGGCAACACGGAAACAGCGATGCTTCCGGGTCCCCGTGGGAGAGTCGGAATGGCTGGATGAGTATCGGTGTTAACGTCTCAGTGGACACGCCGTGCCGCTGTCCACTCTAACCGATAACGTTGCCAACTCGTTAGGAATGAATAGCCGGCGTGGGAGCGGTGGGTGAGGCTAGTAGCGCAGAGATCAGAGACAATGAAGTCGGCGGCCACCTCTCTTTCTCCCCGTTCTCGGGGACTTTGCCGGGGCACTTCGTCCTCAATTACTCCGATACCTCGTAATTAATCTCGAGAAGTTGGAAGGTGTTTGCTAGAGCTTGTTATACCGGGGACAGAGAGCTCCGCAGCTACGGAAGAGAACGAGAACGGATGAAGGAGAGCCCGAAACGCCGCCTTGAGAAACCGAGAGAAGCGCGACAATCGAGCGTACAGACGGGAAAAGGGACGTCGGTCTCTCGGAGAGTAGGGAGTGACTTACTTTGAGACCGACCCTCGTCACGGAAGTAATCAAAGAGCGTTAATCGCCTGTGACGAGATTAATTTGATTTTATTACACCGCCTCCTTATTTACCACCGATTATCGACGTGGACTCGGTGTTTCGGGTGTATCTTCCGTCTTCTCCGACGGTACCTTTGCCAAGGGAGAAGCTTTTAACGCAAGCGGATCTCGAGTAACTTTGGGATGAGCGTAAAATGGAAATAAGGTGGGGCGCGCTTATCGACGTCGATAGTCCGCCGTTTTTTGAGACACCAGCGGTGGGGAGGGGAGGGGGGGGCGTGAAGTATCGGGTTACGTGCAAGCGGTCCAAGAAGTAGTCTTTAATATTCATGTGTAACGCGAGATATCGGCCACCGTCGCGCGACGAGGACGATCACCAGGCAATTGTAAATTCAAATCACCGTTAAAGTTTAAAGTGAGGCGGCGAGACGCGCGCCGTGACTCTTGAGAAACAGAGGCGCGCGGAGAAAATTACAACTTTTCCTATCATCAGCATCCTTTAACCGCGTGTTTCTCGGGTCAGCCGGCAAAAGTCTAGCGAGAACTGAAATTTTCCAACGCTCCGCTTATCTAACCGGTCGACATTACCCTCTTTCGAATATACACGATTGCCTTGGTCGTCGCGAGGGCGCAAGACGAACAGGGAGCGACTTATCATTATCCCGATAAGGCCACTTTCCTCGGATGCTCCGTCTACCGTGAGAGTAATCATGTCACACGATCGTAAGAACTTTTGCCGCGACCGTAGATCACTGTAAACCACTGCACGTGACGCGTTCTGAAACTTTACGAAACTTTCGTTTCTACCGAAACTGGCGCGGCGCGGTATTAAACTCCGAGGTGGCCTGGGATAACGATAGAGCCGAACGAATCGATCGTTGTCCGCCGGCGAACGAGGATGGCTCGCGAACGCGCGAGGACGAACGTCGCGGCCCCGGCGCCCTCATAGATCGCTATCGGCGCACCGACATTAGATTCAACACCGAATGCGACTCTCCGGAATCGCTTTTGCCAACTTGTGGAGCGCGACCGCCGTTTCCCGAGGCGGGATAAACTCAGAATAAACCGCGGAATAAGCTGTCCAACTTGCACCGAATGATCGCTATAAGGACGTTTACTATGTACTTTGGCGGAGGAAGATTTAGTTAAGACAGTTGACATAACAATCTTAGCTGGATACTGCGAGCTGTATGACTTAACGACTTGGTTTCTTCGCGATGTTAAACTATGCACAGTCAGCCGTTACATTATTCGAGGAATGTCACTTCATTTTCACACCTAAACGCGCGTTATTTATTTCCCAAAGTTTCATACATCTTGGAATAATTTATTCTTCAAAGAAGGATAATTTACACAGAGTGCTTATCCCCTTCATAAATAACTAACTCTTGACTTTGTTTTTTATCGAGCTAATATACGTAATTCATTAACGTTATCATAAACTTATCTTCTCTAAAAAATTTTGCGAGAGAATATTAAACCGGAACAAACTGAGGCAGCAATTCTTTTCTCGGCGGAAACGATCGTTGTCGAGAGAGGGGAATGGAGAAGCCAGACATTGAATGCTTCATAAACTTTTGGGCGGGGACGACAAAGTGATCCTGAGCTTTGGTTGAGAGAGATCCTCGACGACATGATGGAAGGATGTTGTAAGCATTGTCGCCGCAGGTTTATGATGGATGGACGGGCGAGGAATTCCGGGAGGCCTTCGAGCCTGCCGCTCAGCGTCGCTTGATTCCAGTGGAATGCGCGTCCCTTAAAAACGGGAGCTGCGGATAAACTCGAGTAATTTGTCACTTCGCCGCCGTCTCTCCCGTACAACGGTCGCGACGGCACGCCCTTCATCGTTCGCGTAAAAAGCGAGTCGCTTTCTTCCCTCCCACGTCTCCCGCATGCCGCCCCGGCTGTCGCATACCGAGCTGTGCGAGATATGACTTTCTGCTCGCGGCAGAAATAAAGAAAAAAGCAACTGCATCCGCCAAGTGGAAATCATTCCGCACTATTTCCGTGCACGATTATTTCGCGACCAATCATTTTCTCTCCATTAGTAACCAGTCTTCACAATTGCGGTTTTTCGTCATTGAAGAATCTAACACGTCATTTATATTACAAGGCGCTGAACGTTTGCAAGATATTACAATTTTAACTGATAATATATAGTTTTTCATCGATTTGTGCTTTATTTAAAGGAAGCCGACACTTGACATTAAGAAACCTGTTTTCCATCGCAATTATCGCATAGCTTTTACTGTTACATATTCGTATTTTTATCCGCGCGAAGAGAATTAATTAAAATCAACTGTTGGCCAATTTTGCTCCGCGACATATGACAATTTTAAGAAAGTCGAAAGTGGAGAAGCTATATTCGTTATCTTTTTCTATCTTTCTTTTGCGCTTCTTCTTCAGCGACGCGTGTTATCGTGTCAAAAATAGTCGGGTCAAGATTGCTTGGTACCGATCATATCGATTCTATATCGTTACTTTCTAAAAGAAGCCGAGATTCTATCGTCAGTAATGAAGGCGGGTGGAGAGAGGAGAACGTCGCAATTTGAAGACTTTTTCTTTCATTCTCCGCTCGGAAAAGTGCAACGCGAGTGTATGAGTACATATATATATGCACGTGTTTGTGTGCGAAACGTAGAGATAAAAAATATATGACAATCCGGAGGCGCTTATGTGTTGTCTCTCTTCTGATTCGTCTATCTTTATTCCAGCGACCTTTTTCGCAGCATTGCTCGAGTATTTTCTTCATTCCTGTTAAGAGGCCTTACGGACATGTAATAAAGCGCGTACACGCGCTTAATCTGGGACAGGCGAGAGCAAACTAGACGTAATTACAGATGATACACCGTGCTTGTTTGCGGACTGCTATTACGAAGCCAAGCGATATCATTAAAAGCTTCGTTTAAACGATAATAAAACGCTGATGAAAAGATATTTCGCGTAACGCCGCTTGTATTTTACTAGCGATTTAGAGCTTTGACGTTCTGCGGGATTAATTACGAAATCATCGATCAATTGACTTAATGCCTAAATTCAAACAGTATGTCCAGTTAGGCGGTCCGCGGATCGATATTGGCTCACGGCGGCGCACGCGGTCGAAAACACATCGATGTAAGCATCGTAAAGCAAAGGGCGGTGAGCTTGCAAGTGCAACGCGCCGCGATCAAACGTTGCAATTAAGTAGGCGCGCCGGCCGCTATCTCGTCGCGAGATCTACCTACCGTGTAAGCCCGTGCACCGATACTATGTACCTATTCGCGGGCACGAAAATGCACGTTGACTGTACATTACCTGCCGAACGTTGATCGATACTGCTTATCTTGCCGTAGGGGAGAAGTAATTGCATCGGAATGAATAATAAAATGTTTCACATGTAATCGCGGATTCAAATTGCGCGATGCGCATCGTTGCTCCCCGTTGAATCTCTTGTAAGAATAATTATTTAATTAACAACTGAATTAATTATTTAGATATATAATTAGCATACAATATTACGATACAGCTGCAGATGTCATATGTCAATAAAATATGTAATTTCCCGTCTGAATAGCCGCAAAATGTAATCAATTGTTATTATTATTAGCTAAAGCGGTAGTTTTGTTTCACGTCACGTAAACCGCCGACTACTTTTTCTTCCAGCCTTTTCCTACCGTTGTAATTCGTGGCGTCCTCCGTCAATTTGTCTTGCGAAAGACAAAAACAAGGAGCGTGTTACTCCGGCGCCGGGGTATGGATAGCTCATGAGTCGGAGTTATGGCAGATAAGGGGACGCATGGTGGACGAGGGTGCGAGCCCCGCAAGATGGAACACTCGTTTGTCATCGCTGAATAATCGCGGAGAACGGCGCGGTACGCAAAAGGGTGAGAGTCGCAGCAGGGAGGTGGGCGTTTAAAAGTACAATGGAGGCCATTTACCCTCGACCCTCTCGTAGCTCATCGCCGTCGGTACTTCTCGGACGGGTCAAAAGTGTCTCGTAGGGGGGGGTCGGAATTCACTTTATTGGTATACGGCCGCGTATCTTGATATTCGTGCGCGCTCGACTGTTCCGCAGCGTGCGGGACAAAAGCGCTTCTTTTAACAAGTACACGTTTGACAATATTGAGCGAGGGTGAGCGTTAAACGAAACGCTCGGTGGAGCAACGATAACGGCGACGACGGGGACTGCGATAACTAACAGCATCTTCTACCTGTATTTCCGAACATCAGCGCGTTTTTGTCACGTACTAATGCGACTCCACCGTCCTTCCCGCCGTAATTTATCACTGTCCGCGCGCGCGTTCCTTCGGTATCGTGCCGGCAACAGCCATTTTATCGCGCGAGACAATGAATACAACCTTGCGTAAAGTAACTGAATTTATTATTCTTATCGACTAGATACCCGATTCTACCGCTCTTTTTTTGCCTTCCGATTTTTTAACTCGCGCCAACTAACACCTTTAATATTATTTATTTAATATTTATCGATAATCTATATTCCGTTACGAGTTAAGAGAAAAAAACACAGATTGTTTGTTTTTATTATCGAATTTCGTATTATTTATATTTAATTTATTTTATTTGGTATATTTTGTTTTATCTAAAAATTCTATTTTTTTATTTTATTTTATTTGCTATGTATTTTTTTCATATTTTTATTATTAATGTATGCTTATAAGTATATTTACGTTTACCGTTTCTCTTTTTAAATATATTATCACATTTTTTGTGAATATTTTCAGACAATTATTAATAAACTAATATATATATATATTTTTTTTCTTAAAGAATTTTACATTGCTAGTTTCTACCAGAACGACATTCCTTTAAAAAGAACGATGTAGTACATGTGTGACGGTTTATTTATGTCTATCGACATACTACTTCGAAGATCCTCAAAGACACATATCGCGTTTCTTCCATAAATTGAGATTGATCGTACGTATCAAGTCAGTCCGTCAGCACATAGTATTACGAGATGTCGCAGTACTTCCACATTTTGCAACAGCATCGCAGCGGGTATCATTCGCCGAGTTTCGCAATCTGATTTATGACAGCCGGTGATCGCTTACCGTCGTATCCGCGGTCGGAGGAGGAGCAATTCGTATCTGCCTTGAATTTGATGGGCATTGGCGCAACGATCCTCGACATTTCCTGATGTCCGCGTGACGTGACGCGTTGGTGTAAATTTCAACTTAATCTCAAAACTAGTATTACCTTTAACACTATTACCTTCAACATTTTTCATTGAAAATCTTAAAGGTAAATTTACTTCGAACAAAATTTTAGCAAAAGATATATACGAAAGTTAAGAGACTATAATTATTTATATTATAAAAATAATTATTCAGGCCGTTTAATGTTAATGTAATAAATATTAAAGTTGGACGCTTATTCGGGAGATAATATTTTTATTTTTCAAGTGATTAATTAATCAGAGCGTAATTACGGTAAGACGCCGTGAGGAACGATCGTTGATCTCTCCTCATCCTCAGCATCAATAATCATTACGTGAGCCTTGCTATGCGATGGAGCAAGAAGACACCACGCCATCCGTTCTAATTACTCAAGATGGGCGGAATATCAACATTTGCGCACGAATGCGAGCGTGCCCGTTTGGTCGATGCGTCGCATATATATGCGAGGATTGGTCAGAGAGACAGCAGCGTCTCGAGTTATGCCTAATGTCTAAGTGATCCAATCTGTAATGCTAAGCGCCACCTCAATGTGAGTGCGGCATCTGACAAAGGACTTTGACCTGAGGCTGTCACGTATTCAGGGTGATGCAAGACTGATAGCGTAAGATAAATCCTTCTCAGTTTGTAACCTCTTTAACACCATGTTTGAAAATTTATGATTCACAGATAATGCAAGTCTAGATAATGCAAGATTTATAAATCACCTTAGAACAATTTATCAGTATCTTTTATTCAAATATATTTGTAAATTAGAATATTAACATAATTCTGAATGTTCCAATAATAAATCCGTAATGTGTAATATATATCATTGCTCTTTTCGCTATTTTTCGGAAAATATTTTAATCAAGAAACATTCGTTTGTAAGATTGAACCTACGATAAAACTTTTTAAAGATGCAATTATTCAGCTTTTCTTTCGTAAGCGCGCCGCCGACTTACAGTTATTAAACATTTTTTTCCTTTCCGTTCAATCGATAAGAGCGCGCGATCTCTTTGATCCGTCTTCTTTGCAGGGGTTGCAAATTTTAATACGTTACCTTGTCCTCAGGGCTCTATAAACTCCATTTTAATCCCGCCGTTTTCCTAACAATCCGGCTTTCTTTTCATCTCATGCATTCTTGGTTTCTTGGTTGTAATAGAGAGATCCCCTTTGCGACGCAAATATGGTTACACACAGGAGAAGAAGAGATGTACAATACAGGAGGAGAAAATGAAGCGAAAGGACGTCTTATTTATTTTGCTTAACCGTTCGTATATTGCATCGACTCGAGATTAAACGCATGTCATAAATACGCGTCGTGGCATGCGACGCGCAATCATTTTTTAGTACCGAGTTTTAATACACTGGAGGAGGTAGACAGAACGGTGGATAAAGGACTTCATTTTGGTGGATCACCCGCCTAATGACTGGCTGATGAACTGCTACCTTAAAAATCGATGCCTCGTGGCACTCGCGGCAGGTCACCCCTACATCACCGCAATGACATCCATCTTCTCGTCGGGACATGCGATGATTATAAGCATTACATGGTATTTGATGCACCTGAACGAGACGCGACGCAACGATTATTGATCGGGAAGGGATTGCTGCGTCCCATTATTAATACATTTCATTTCTGATACACGGAAACGCCATATGTAATTATCGCAACGCGCTAATCAATTTGGAACGGCATTCACATTTCAATAAATTTTGAGTGACGCATTACGAAGAATGTTTTAGTCATTATCGCGGCAATTTTGTAAATGCCAAGAATGACACCCCTCTAAATAGCGAGAATAATTGCAACACATTTCGACGATCCGTTACTAGAAAAAGTTTGAAGCCGGCTCATCGTTGTTAATTTATTCGCATTCCTGGAATAGTGAGCGCAAATTGATGTTACAAATTATATTATATTAAAAAGTTAAAGTTCCAATTATGACGTCGCGTCTGAAATGTAATTGCGCATGTAGTCGCCAATTTTATTACACAACAACAGTATTAATTTGTGTTATTATTTAATTATAATGACGATTCCAATGTGGCATCTCGACAATTTAAATTTTTAATCGAATATTAGACATTATTTTCATCTCCCGGCTATTTCGCGCAAGGAACGTCGATAACCTCGCACGTACAGTCGTTAAACTTCTCGACGCATTATTTATAGCGGCCAACGCGTCTCGAATCAATTGGAACGACGAGCCAAATCGCGTCTCCGTCCGGCCATTTCCGAGCGGCGGCCAGGACGGCTGTTTCGGATCGAAGGGGTCGTTTCTTACGGGTTGTTAGCCCCCGATCCTACGAGCCATTACCGACATTACGTTATCTTGGTGTGCTCCTGAATGTTATCGTTCGACTTCCCGCCCGACCCGCCCACCCGTGCTAGTCCGCCCTCGACTTCCGACTTACTCTCCGTCGCCTCCGTCGAATACCTTCAATATCGAGCTGTTGCGCGCCTCGCCGGTTAATCTCCGCTGCACGACTGCAGGTTCGTCATAAAGCGGGCACATTCTCACATCCGTCGTCTCCGGAGGCGAAGAATTTCAGCGCGTCCGGGGATGGTCGGATGAGGATATCAGGGTGATTTTAAGGCGGAAGCCGCGTGCACGACGATAAAAGGGATCCTTGAACTCGGCGCGCGAGAATCACCCGCACGATATATACACCGCGTACGGTTAGTTATCGTATAACGGATGGACACCCACCTTCCACCGGGCAGATGCAATCTGCTGCGTCCTTATGGCGCGTTCACACACTGCACACCTTAAGTAAGGTCGTTCTCGTGTCAATGGACGATGAATCCATCCGCGCGCGGTTTATCTATGTAACACCACACGCGCCACCGCCGTCGTTGCTCTCGATGATTTATATTACGACGCTAGCAGAGACCGCCGTCTCGCGTACATTGAGCTTTTTTTCGTCGGCATTATGCGCGATATTGTAATGCACGGCGTTGCCTCTGCCAGCGACGCCGAGATACCAGATTTGAATTATATCGGCCTGGTCGTTGACTGCTCCCTTGTCACGCGCTTCCTTTCCGCCGTTAAAGTGGAATAAATCTCTGTTCCTGCTTGTTTGAATATCCGTTTTGTTGTCCTTCATTTCTTGCGAACGAAAAAGAAAGAAAAAATGGTTGTAACAATCTGTAATCGTGACGCGACGCGAACTGGACGCGATTTGCGTTACCGTCGCCGGTAAAATTTAATAAAATTGCAGATCCGATACATATATAATTTAAAAAAATAAGCTTTATTTGTTACATATTACAACCATCCATCATACGAGATATCGTGCGACGTTAAATATCTACTTTTTTTTACCCGCGACATATCGCGTCATATAATCCATTCGGAAAATGAGCGTCGCAATAATTTCTGCCGGAAGATATATCAGGGCGTTCGCATGATAGAGTTATAATATTATTACATCACTCACGTAATTTGTATATGTAGCATCACGCATGGCGTGCTGATAAATTTGCGATAATTGCACGGTGCATATTTGCGCGAGAACCTATAAATAGAGAGCGGTTAACCAGATCACGCGCAAAAAAAAGTTTTGAAGCAAAAACAAGGCGCGGACGCGCTTCGTATTGCACTTAGCGCGACTTGTCGCGCTTTCGTCGCGCTTGCGAATCACAAATCAATATACCGTATATAAAGGAACGTAATTGGAACGCGAGCAATCTGTCGCCGTATGTTACCGTGACGTACGTACATCAAGACTTCTCGTGGCTAGTGGCTACGAGGCTCGGCAATATTTGCCGCGCGCTAATATTGGTCTTCGCTATTGGCTATTTGCCAGTAAATAGAAATTTTCCCCGCAGTCGTGGATACTTCGCCGGCAGTATCAACGATCTACACACTGCGAACGCTACTATCCCTCGAACGTTAGCCATACCGCGCAATAACTCGGCGCACACACAATTTCAGAAGACGTAAACTGTTGGACGAAATACAACGTCAGCGCCTCCAAGTGCAATCACAGTTTCCAAATTTGATAAGGTAACTTCGTGGGCGCAAACTGGTAGACTTCTCCCTGCAGCGGACAGCGCGCGAATTGCGCCGTGTCGCGCGAAAAAGAGACGTTAGTCGCAGCGAAGTAAAGTAAAGCACTGCGGAAAAATAATGGAAATAAATCGTAGTTATAGCCGCAGTGGGATTTGTCACTTCGACGCTGTAACAAGTTGCACGTCAGTCGCCACGCAACTTCCTAGTAGCGACAACACTGAACTGTCGTGACTTTTATTTGCTGCTCCGTACATGTCCGGGTGACATACGGAGGTATATGTATAAGTGTACACCTTCGTGCAGCGGCCTGCACGACGCGCACGCGGCACCTTCACGGATGTCAAGACATCACCACTACACGCGCAACAAACGGCGTATTGGAAAATATTAAAAGCGTTCAATGCATTTTTACGTCAAACGTTGTCGCTCGACCGCTCGCGCTCGGCCTTCCGCTCGCGTGACAGCCGCCACGAGACTCTTTCTATGTTTCTATAAAAAGACTTGTTATGTAGGACGTTTATGTACGCAAAACACAAACCGGGGGAAAGAGGAAAAGAGACAGGGGGAAAGAGAGAAAGCGAGAAAGAGAAACGGTCACGCGACCGAGGAGGAATGAGCTATCCGTTAAAATGTCTTTATCTACGCTATTAACCGCAATGTTTCCTTACGGTTGCTTAAAGGGTAAGCGGTTTTCCTGTTAATTGTCCACCGCGTCTACGACGAAAGGAAACGCGGAAATAAGTCCTGGTCACGTGATGACCATGATTAATGGATTATGACGTGATATAAATTATAAGTCGTGAGGTGTCGCAGTGAACAGTGGACACTCACGATCAGACACGGCGCGCGTGAGACGTTAAGTAGTAATTAGCACTAACAGACTGATATGGTCATACACGGTACGGCGCGCTCTTAGAACCACAATCTTATCTCAATACCTCAACCTTCTCGATATCTTACGTCGTTAGGAAGTACAAGTATGATATGTGAATGTTGACAAATTTTTCTGCACATAAATTTATAAGCACTTATTTAAGCATAAATATAAAAAATTAACATAAATTCAAAATTAATTTCAAATACAGATTGCGAATTAATAGAATTTTCAACAGAATGGTATTGATTAAAATCTATTATCTGGGAGCAAATTAGCGAGAATAATATTCCATTATTTGAAATAATTTTCTATTATCTGGCGTAATATTGAATTAACCGTATTTGTTATGAATCATCTGTTAAATCGTGCGTGTAGCTAATAACGATACACACAGAACGCATTATAATCATGAAAATACATTTAGAGCACAAACAAATCTAAAGAATAAGATACGATCTTCGCGAGTCGAGCGCGAGATATCATAAACCTATACAACGAGAATGTACATACGCAGTAATGTGTATAGTAATGTATTCCGCATTGCTAAAAAAGCAACTATGCGCGCATATACCAGCGGCGTATTGAACTTCCATTCGACGGAATAAATATGTTCCGGAGAAATAACCTGTCCCCGGAGGAGAACCATAGACAGGACTGTGATCGAGGAAACATGGAAATACCGAGATAATAACGGAACAACATTCGTGGGATGATTATTATCAAACTATGATGGTGAGCACCCGGGAGTACAAGGCGCAATCACGTTGCTGCTATAACTAAACGGGGTTAGCCATAATTAGAGAGGAGGATTTGGTCACGCGGCTAGATTAGCCGTATCGTTGCGTATCCAGTCGTAAGTCCACATTGGCCCTGCAAGACAGATTAAACGGACGCGTTCGGTAAAGTAGATCGGCAACGAAAAACGACGAGGGACGCGGACGACGCGATCGAGCAAGCACCCCTCGTTTTCATCGACCGGCCGCTCCCGAACGTCGAAGGCGGACCCCGCTCCCTTCTATTAGAACGAAGGCTGCTTAAATAAGCTCGGCACTTCGATAAGGATCGCAGGTGAAGTAAAATAAATTACTTCATTCGTAATGCCGAGTGGCCCGCCCCATTACTCCAAACTGCTGCTCCACTGCCGTCATTGTGCCCGTTTTCTTCCATTCGGCAGCACTCTCTCGCTCGAAAGAAAGAGCAAAATAGCGTCAAAGATTCGGAAGTATTTTTTTTCTTTTTCTTTTTCTTCGGCACTTCCAACCCAGAATTTTCTTTGATCTCGTACAAAACGGATGTACATACACGCAGTCCTTTAATTAACACAGCGTAGCGGTGAAGATACGCGATAACGTTACACGCGACGTTTAACTGGTGGAGCGTTCTCACGGTTTGTACATAAACTTTCTGCTCCGCGCTGATAGCGATTGTATTTTTAATTCGTTCCAAACATTTCAAAATTTTTTTCATGCTTCCATTGCATAAACTTACATCGCATTACCGTGAGCTTTTTTAATTCGTTCAAAAGAAAAAAGAATGAAAATCAGAATTCTCTTCCCATATGTTCAACGGTTTTGCAACGATAACTTTATTTCCTGTGATGTCACATTGAATGGACTTTTGGTATTTTGCATTTCGCGCATTACACTCTGCGTACACTGTGTACAAACGTTTGCGCACTATTCATCCTTAAGCGTTCGCTGTGCTCATTACGTCCTTTGCAGTTTTGCCTGCTAATGAGTTTATCTTAAGCGGCACGAAATTTGCAATGCTGTAATCGTTACGTTGCGCATAACCCGAAGATCGTTACCCAGCAAAGTTTGCCCGACGGGTAAAATCTAAACGTTCGCAATGACCGTAATTGTGACACCACATTTAATGTCCTCCCATCTTCCCATCTGCGCAGCGTGCCGTCCGTTTTCTCGTTACGGCGTTACCATCGAGGTGTGTACACACAAACCGAACGGTGGTTAATGGACCGAGGCAATAAAGCGCCCGGCGTTATATCGATTACAAGCCCGAAACGGAACTTTCCGCGATCCGGCAATAACTCTAAATATCGAGGTATCGGTCCGTACGCTGGATTCTCCGGATTAGTTCGATCCGGTTAGTCCGCCGCGGCGAATAATGGCCACTTCTCAACACCCTTTATATACGAAATAGTCTTGACGACGTTTTTGTCGGTCTTATCGCTCCTTTTTGCTCGCTACTTTCCGTTGCCGTCGGCAATATATGTTACTTTTCGCTTTTGCAAGAGCAATTCGCGCAAAAAGACGATTAATCGCGGAACAAGTACTATAGTTTATAAATTGCTTTTCCGGAAAGTTTAATTTTCTATTCGTTTAATTAGCGGTGTAACAATGACCCGATGTGATTAAAACACTTTTTATTCTCCAAACTAGATCATATTGCAAGAGAGAAGAAAAAACGCGGGTTTATTAATACGTGATAATGTTTTATTTCGATTCATTGTTCGAGATATTTTACTTGTATGCATTTCCCTCGTATTTAAAAAACTTTCCTCGTTATTCGTGAAAAGGGGACTGATAGAGAATGGATAGATATTTTTATTTCTATCTTTTTATCTTTATCGGTTCCGATAGCGAGGCAAATTACATTGTTTATTGTATATTTTCCGATACGACTCGAGAAGAAAGTTAACGATGCGCTTAATTATAGAAAGCTATCATCCGAATAGTCATTTTTTTTATACGAGAAAATGAGAGACAAACGGATATTCCGGACAGTCCCGTAAATTGGGGACGTCAATCGATACTCGCGAGGTTCGTTGGAATTGGCGACTCAACGAGGTGTAATAAAATAAATACAAATCAGACGAGCATGCGCCGATATTTGACAGAATCATGCAGTCGTTGAATATTCACGAGAACTGTTTCGAAAAGTGTGCAATGTTAATAAGCACTCTTGGCCGGATCTGCCCGCGCAAAATTGAACCAGCCAAATTCATGAGTCTACTTTCGCAGAAGTTTCTACGCAACAAAGTACCTCACAAGTTTCGTTGTTAAGCTTTCAAATTGGCAGTTGGCCGCTTATTAATTTTTTTTTCCTCGCATATTTCCCTTGACACAATTAAATAAATAAATATGATTCACATCTTAATAGAACATTTATTCCTTAAAAAAAAAAACGCAAATTTTTATGATGTCGTTTACAATGACGACATTCGTAATAAGAAGATATAAAAATAATTATCCGTGCCCTTTGCGAAACATCTTCCCGACTACGAAGACTTAGATCACTATCGAAAGATTATCATGAAGAGTAGCTACCAGAAAAATTGCTGATAGAGAGAGTTTTATCCTCTGTATTTGGAGGGAGTCGTCAATAAAAGCTATCTTTCCCCTCGACAGCATGACGAGAGAACGGCGTGACCGAAAGAACGAAAAGAAGGCAACAAAGAACGGCGACGCTGGAGAGAGCGCAGATGAAAACCGTCTGAAAGATACGCGAGTATCGTCGAGACAAACTTTCACCTGACGGAAACTTAAAAGTCCTTCCACTCGTTCGTTTTACGGCGGTAACCGAAAGTGCGCGATATCGAGCGGATACCGGATGCAGGATAAGAGCGCCAAGTTTACACCCGCGAAGCAGATTCGTGTAGTCATATCCGAGATGGTGGCTGAAACTAGTGGACGAACGAAGGGCGAAGTGCAGGCGATACCGGCGTATCGTGGCGAATTCTGCTTTTCTTTTAACGAGTCGGTCGAGCGGCAAAGTTCTTTTTACCGCTATTAACTTCGTCGTACGCGCGCGCGCGGCCCGTGGGAGGAAGCGGATTCATGTAAAATTCATCCGGAGTTGCCACCGGCAGTTCGAACGTCGAGGAAGTAAAAGCTGGGAGGAAGCAAGTTTTATGAAATTTACCCTTTCACCGTGCCACCGCAAGAGCATCGGGATATATGGCTTTTTAATGGGCCACCTTCCACCTTTTCTTGTCTTCGACGTTTTCTCGAGTTACAGGTTACAGAATGTGATTCATATTGAAATTCATACCGAACATATCGAACAATATGCCGCGTTTAATTTGCACAAGTATAGGAATTGCTGAGCGGACAGGCGAAAGCAGGATATCCTTTAGAAACGTGATTTTCGTTGTTCTGTTCGCAGGCTGAAATTTGCGAGTGTCTGCCAGAGAAAACAAGTGTCTAGCGTTACAATGGGATGAATACGGTGAGTTGCATTATTTTTTAAACGAAACAAACGATTTTACGATTTTACTTCTTAACCGTGGCGTTTTCTTTGTATATTGTTAATGAATTATTCCTTTAATATTTTCTCTCTCGCGGCGGTTAGTGGATGGATTTCTTGAGATTCGCTTTATATTTCTGCATCTTTTCTTGTACATCCTCTTTCTCCCTGAAGCTTGCAATAACTTTTTAATTCTTACCACTCTGTTGACATCAGACAATTCCGTTTCCGTCAAGCGTCGCACTGTTTACAGAATTCTCCAGCTAGTTATATCACGAGCTTCTGCCCCTTCTCTGGACTTATGGCGCGAACATACTGAAGTGCGTCGAGGGTGAACCCGCGCTTCCGGTGTTACCCCCGAGCAAAGGGTGGAGCAAGGAACAGTTATTGCTCAGAATTTACTGCCCATCCTTACACTCAATTCTCTTTTTTGGATAAAGAAAGAAACTGCGATAGAGTCGTAACGTGAAAGATACGCCGGCAAAACGAACGAAAGTTTCTGCTGGAATGCTCTCCGTTCTCATCACATAAAATGCGAAAAAATATACTTTGATAGTACTTAAAAAAATAAGAAAAAAATATCGTTCTTAGAGTTGCGAGTTTGCAACATCGGAACAAATCAATCTGCTGCAATAAAATATTACAATCTTGCAGTGAAAAAATATGAGCGGCGACAATTAGTTCTAAATTTTAGCATGTAAAAAAATATTACCGTCGCTTTAGCAGATGTTGTTTTTACGTAGCATCTTTGATATACGCGACAGTTGAAAATACCTTTTCAAATATACGAAATTTGCCGGTTCCCATTATCTTCACGCGCATCATCAATGCTAGCGTAGTGTTAGTAAAATACACAGGATGCGCAACCACCATTTGCTCGAAATGAGGGTTGGATACCTACCGGAAGTTTAGCTCACCATCCACGCTTCTCCCGCGACTGCATCACGCGCGAGAATATTTGCCCCAGCGGTGTTCGGCGCTTTCCGCACTAATAAACTGTTCCTCTTGCTACCGTCGCTAATTACGCGACGAACGAGTCCTGAGGCCCCTCCCTCCTCCCACCGCCGTTTTCTTCACGCCGTACCCCATCCGTCGAAATACCGTGCGTTGCTCCTCCAATCTCACACCACTTTAAAGGCGAAACTACTTACTACTCCTAGTCGTGCGAGAGGTATTCTTGGAATTTACGCGAGATTGATGCCGCTCGCAACACGAAGCTCTTTATCTATTATCAACCCAGCGTACAAATAACAATTAACCTCGCCTTTAGATTGAAACTGTAACCGTAATTATCCTGTTAATAGTCAAATTTGTCGCAATAAAATGTTATCTTCCAGTTTAAAACTTTGATATAAAATAATTTTGATCTAGCAATTCCATATACGATAGATTGAAGAAATTTTTCATCAACAAATGAAGAGACACATCGAATGTTCACCTTTGAAATTGGCATTAATGATAGATATTGTTCGGCGCTGTCCCATGAGAGTTTCTCGAATTCTCAGGAATCCGCAATCTCTTTCGAGTTACAGCGGCCAAACCGACCGAAACTCGGCGAGAACTTTCGCTCGAGTGCGACCGGGTGTCGCGGGTAGGATAGAGTTAGCAAGAGAAATAGAATTAGAAGGCACGAGTGGTAGACGTTAAACTTGTATAATTAAGGATCGGGAGAGAGAAAGAGAGAGAGAGAGAGAGAGAGAGAATAACGGGCACCTTTATAATTCGGTGCATCGCGCTCGTTAATATTAAACCCAGTCATCGGCAAATGATACGCTCATCTCGACTTACTCGCGAATTTCTCGCGAAACATTGAGAGCGCGAACTTACGCGAAAGCGACGGGCTCTTCATCGGACGCCCGCGTCTCAGCACTGTCTGCTGACGCGGTTTTTGCGTTTGACAGGCAACTCCGAAACGCAGAGAGATTTCATCGTGCCGTTCAAACTCTTGGAATTGTTGAAACTTAGAGCTGCGCGCGGTATACGAAGCAAAGACGAGAGCGGAAGTAAATCAGAGAGAACGGTAAAAAAGAAAGTGCGGAAAAAAGGATCGCCCGCCCCACGAAAAGTGGGAATGGGTAAGTTATTAACGTCATTTCGTTCCGACATTTTGAATCGCCTGAGGGCTTTGAGGAGACTTCGTTCCGGAGGAAAGGCTGTTCAAACTTGAAACGTCTAGTCGTCTTCCGCGTTCGTCTGCGACGACGACGACGGCGACGACGGTAGGTTCGTAGGATACCGATGGCCGAGTCCGCATTCGCGCTCATGTAGACGCTCGTCTCGTATTCCCAGAGGGTTTAATTAAGAGGGCGTGTTGTCGGTGCCTCGTCGTCGTTGATCAATAGCTCAAGGGGCACTACGTGCTATGACCCTCTTCGTTTCGCATCCGTCTATCCTGATTCCCCGCCTCCTTCGCGACCTCTTATGGTTCGACGACGGATAGGTTGGCGTATCTCGATCTATCTAACCGACCATCTTTCTCCCACCGGACTGGCTTCGATTTCTGTCACTAATACTCGACAGGCTCTTTGATGTCGAGGACCAGAAGACACTGTCATCGCGTCGTCATGGATACCTATGGCACTCGTGGAGCGAACGAGGACCTCTTATCCTCCTTTTCGCGAGAAATTAAGCGGTCCTCTTTTACGTGATCAGGAAATTGAGCAAGTGTTCTCGTCGATAATGCGTATTGCACCGTACTTTACCTCCATTCCGTGCACTCGACGTGAAAGCAATTGTATGTCCGTCTAATTGAAAGAGATGCATCTGTCTAATTAAAAAGCGATGAGGAAATAACACGGTAGTAATAAAAAATCAAATGAGAAAAAGTGAAATGAAAAGCGATCGCGGTTCAAATATTCTTTCATCATTTAGTTTGCAAATTTTTTTCATTTCTCAGTAAATCGAAAGTATCGATAGAAAAATCACATCAGTTTAGATTTATCTCACGTTTTAGAGCCAACATCCCTTCCAAATACTCATAAGCTGAGAAATAAGATAAATACATTTTATCGGCACACTGTGCAATCGCATGAAAAATCGGAATATCTTCTGCGGGGATTTTTGCATAACGTCTACATTTATGGCGAAGCTAATAAACGATAGTGATCACAAGTATCGTTTCCTTTCACCCACTTTAATGGCAGTTTATATTGGGATTGGCAGCCCGAAGCCAATAGGGGGTACCGATATTCTTTGCCAGTATCGAGCACTTGAGAGTGTTGTTTTAACAGAAGCGGCTTCGAACGAGTATCCTCTTACATTTCCTATATGGAGCGACGGATAAGATGAAAAGTACCATGTATGTTCTCTTTTATTCAAGAGCCACACCGCAGTTATTCTTATTTATTTAACGTGATGTGATAGATGTGCGAATATCGCTAAAAGAAACAACGACGAATTTGTACGTAATGTCTCGCAGGCTGTGTGCAGTAAAATTAGCCGCATACGTATAAAATTAGAGAGAATATGTGTGAGCTATAAGAAATTTCGAAATTTGTTATGTTATGATATCACATTGACGGTAACTACGTCTTTTCTCATATAGGATTAAGCTACGATTTCTGTGTTACACCGCTTAACACGCAAATTCAATTTTAACAAATTTATCCTAAACCGAGTAATGCGGCACCTCAACCAAAGTAATCTATTTACTAAGTTTAAACTGCCCCTTCCCCTCTTGCTCCTGTACTTGAAACTCAATTAATAATCGAATTAATGTACCGTTTCGATAAAGCGTATTTATAGAACAATAACTTGAAACGGTGATCGAAAGTGCTAAAAAATTGACTATTCTTATTTAGCACAACAATTAGCATAATAAAATAATTTATTATTTCCGTCACTCCAACTTATTAAACATTTATTTTTAAAAGTTTTTATTATATCTTCACGTTTAGTCGACAAAAATTCCTTAATTTCTTTTTACACTTTAAAGAAATTTATCGATTAAATGTGACGGAAAACATAAATTTCTTTTTGCTTTTAGAATCTATGTACGATTGAGTATTGATTAAATTATTTCGATAGAAGCGTTTGCATGAATCGTAAGAATAGCGTTAGATACACAGTTTATAACATAGTTTATAAATTGTTGGTGAAACGTCGATCGCAACGTCCTAAACCACTTAACCACCGCCGGCGTGCCGCGGCGGTTAAGCGTGCATCAAAAACGCTCTCGGGACGGCGAAACTCCCGAAACGCCGCTAAATCCCAGTACTTCCGGAATTCCTGGCATCAACGTTCATCCCTGAATTCGGGATTAGTACGATGCGCGGGTGTGCAAGCGGGAGCAGCGATGCTGTTTGTTTGTTGCCGGAGTTTAACAGTAATCCACACGAAAAGGAAAGCGCTGCTGCGGATAATTTGTGACTTATTGTAAGGACAGTGAAGTGAAACGTGGAATAGGAGGGATTAGCTTTCAGCGTACAACCAGTGCATTGTATCGTATACTTTTACACACATTTTCTCTCTACAGAGATAATAATTCTACGCGCAAATTTATAAACTGAAAGATACTTGTGATCTAGAGAATCACTGGCCAATTAGTAACTCGTAATAATTAAGCAAATCTCCGCTTAAATTCCAATATTAAATTAATATAATATTATGTAATTAAGATTGAGAAATATTTAATATTCATTGATTTTAATTAAAATATTAATTCAGCTCGTCGAATTCATATCCGTTACTTTCCGATACTATCTAAATATTCAGCGCAAAATCAAACAAAAAGGGACTGACAATGAGAGTAATTTTTTTTCTTCACTGATCAAACTGTTACAATATGTCTAAACTTCCGAGTATTGGAAAAATATCTATCGCGATGCAAAATATACGCAAATGATTAAGCGGTTCTGTCCTTTGGTAGACAGTGATAGATTTTCCGAGAAAAACCGTCTGACGAGTAACAGAAAAGAAATAGACAATAGATGCGACAGACTCAAGCAGAGCGGAGGGTGATGCGAAGAAGGTGCGAGGGATGGGCGGGAGATGGGTGGAGAGCGAAAGAGAATCGGCGGGAATAGCATCGGCGTTGATGGCGCGGGAGAAGGAGAGAGAGCTGTCGAAATAACATATACAGGGCCATAAATCGAAGGCGTGCTGCCGACGCAGCAACAGTGTTACCGGACTATACAGGACAGAGGGTGGAAATGCCAGTTCTGCCGTGCGCACACAGACGCGTTATCCCGGCGCGAAATGCGCCCCAGCCAAGCGTGTACGCTAGCGCCCCCGCGCGCGCGCGCGCGTTCGAAAGGGGTTGAATGCGAACGAAGAGAAGATAGGGATATTAATCCCACAAGTAACTCACCGCGCAGTAAACCCCGGCAAGTACCCGGCGTGTGTACCGGGTGTCCCGCTAAAACGCAGCGCCGCCCGAACACCGCTGATTTACGTTCGAAGTCGTCGCGAAGTTCGCGGGGCCGTGGCACGAGTTTACCGGGCTTTTTGGCACGTCCGTGCCCCCTGACTAATTGCCGAGCTCCCCGACGTGGCGCCACTAATTCGGCGCTTATCAAGACTGGCACGTTTAAGGGGTAGCCCACCTGCACTTTCGGCTGCAACACCTCCGCCGACGGCCTCGTTATTAAGTGCTCGCCCGAGGCGCAATATTGCGGGACAAGGAGAAACCGCGAGACTAATATTTTGCACGGATTTATAATTAAAGACATTATTCGTTTCCTTATAGCGCCGGCGAAAGAGGCACAATACAGTATTCTTCTTTTTTTGTAAAGAATTTTCTTCAATAGACTAACTCTTTGTGATTTATCGAAAGCAATTACTAATTCACTGATTTATTGCAAGCGATTATGCCACACGAAGTTCAAATGCGACGATCACCTCATTAGCCGCGGTTTCAATTTTTGCTGTCGGACGAAACCGCGATATTTTTTCAATGATAAACTTCTTAAGAATTAATGTGTTTCGAGATACTGTCGTCCGTTTGTTTCATTCGCGAGACGATAACTTATTTCGAGTAGCGAAACTCGCGAATTGCAGGTCGTATAATGGCTCACAGATGGTTAACCGTGGAATTAATTTCTTGGCAATGTCTCTTTTTGCGTGCCGGACTCGCCTTCGGGCACAGGTCACGCTGTTTCCCATTTTTTCTCTCGCTCTGCCGCCTCGCCACTCTCGAAAGGACGTGATAAATGAATTGGACGTAATCCGAATGCCCATTGTTTCGCTTTAACGATGGTCTCGCCGACTGGATACGTTATGTCGGCAAAACACATGGAACTCCCGACGCTTTTAAACGCGATACCTCTGCCTGTTCGAGAAGAACGCGCATAGAACAAGACTGACAGAGTTCGCGACAAAGCGACGCAGTCTCCTCTAATTTCGAAAAATTCGCCTGATTTAGTTCAATGTTCCTTACAATTTTACAACACTTGTTCATATTTGTAAAGTGATACTGCAACGATCAAATTCAGTTCTCGTGAAGTATTCTTTGAATAATTTACAGCATTACCAGTCAATTATGATATTGCGATATTTTCTAACAAAAAATGATTATCATGAAAATGCACATATTTTGATTGCTATATCGAATATCGATCCGTTGTTAATGAATTGGCTGCAGGAATACTCAAAACGTATCATCACGTGTGTTATAAAGCTAAATTTTTTATAAATGAATATGAGAGACAAAATTGAAAAGAAACAAAGTGCGACATGGACAATGGTGCGCCGATAGACAATAATAAATGAACATTTGTCTTTCGCGATCTACTCGCATGTCGCCGGCATGCAATTTCGATGAGCACGCCAATTCGCGCTGTGAAAGTTGTTTACGATCACGCGCCGAAAAATACCGGGAAGCCGGTGGGTTTTCGCGCAAAAATAAAATATTTTTCGCGGACGTGGTCGGTCGAACCCGCCGATGTGTTGGATTTATTGGTTTTCATCCCCGACTCTTGCAGATTCTCCTATAGCGTGCGCAATTGTGCTGATATTGTCTCGTTGCGTTTCATTGGAATTCGTTAAAGTATCGCGCTTCGTTGAAATAATAAGCTCGATAAACCGACACGCTCGTTTGTTCGCAGAATACATTGCGGATAACAAATTACAACATTTCCGTGAATTTCTTTTTTTCAAGTATTAAAGTGCAATTTCATTGAAATTTGTCTTGTTTAAAAACGGGGGGGGGGGGAGACGAAAGCATTCGAGGTCTTGAAATTTCAATGAATGTACGTCCTGTTAATCACTATTATTCGATTTGCATATTGACATTCTCAAAGTTCTGCGGAAACGCAACAAAGCTCAACTGCGCTGCTAGTTCTCGGAATCGTGTCCTTAACCATTGCTCCGGAAGGCTTTATGGTGATAGATGACTTCCTGTGTCGCGACCTCGGTGGACACCCCTTCATTAAACGCATGTTGTTGCGAAAGCCATCGGAGGGGTCGAAATCCATCGGGTAGTGATTTTCTCGGGATGATTACACATTTAGCCAGTTGTACCAGGCACCAGATCCTTCGGGCAGCCGTGCAGTCGCACGTTCCCCATCTGTCGGCGCCCTGTTTGATCGATAGTATTTTTTACGCGGCTTAAACTTTTTTGTTTCTGTCGGATTTAACGAGTCCCGCGACGACGTAACTTTCGCCCATGCAAATTGCCCACGTCCGCCAGAAGCGTTAGCTGGAATAAAGGGCGCGGGGACCGCCATCCAATATCTTCGTTAACGTTATTATAGCTCTCTGATTGACGGCAATTTCGTATTCTACTAACGTCGTTATCGAGACCCTAACGTTTCACTCGACCGCCTACGGTGCTCGCTCGATCGAAACGGGAAACGCGCTCCTCGCCGCTGATTAGAACAATTCCGTCATTATTGATCAATATCTGAGGAATGCAGAAAGTGCGGAATTAATTAATTCAATGCACGTCTAGTCGGTATCGAACATCACGGTGTTAATTACTTGATGCTTAATTGCGCGTCACGTTTGACAACACGACTCTTTGGCAAATTTAAATTAGAACTTTACCGTCGGTCACTGATTTCGCAATAAATTCAGATTGTCGCGTAGCTTTCTCGACGGATCTTTATGAGAGAATATAACATCACCAAGGCAGGCACGGATCCTTTAGACGCACCCTTTTGTCCCTTCGAAGGTCCCCCAAAACACTGCTATTCACTCGCGTGTTCTTTCAGGCTGTGACGCGTGTGTGGAGATAAGGGTGCTAGACTTTGATAGCGAGCTGTCGCACACATAAAGCGTCTGAAAACTCCATGAATCTGGCTGACATTGTCAGCGTTATGTTGCCATACCACGCACACTTACGAGTAGAAGCTTACTTTGTGCTGGAGTTAGCTCCCCGGAGCTGTGTTTTTAACTGCTAATAGTGAATCGTATACGAGAAGAGAAAAACTAATTTTTGCAATTTATTTTTATAATGATATTTTTTTCGACGAATTCTTTGCGAGATGATTCTGCAAATGAGGCTTTTTCAAAAGGTAATATCACGCAAGACTACGTATCGCGTTTTACTCAGACATGCGTCAAGGATCAAAGCGAATAATCGTATTTGAGTAATCCGAACGAATTTTCAACAACAGTATCCATAAATGTTTAACAACGAAGAACGTTGGAAAACGTTCGAAAGCTTTCAAAACTGAACTCCAGCTAAAAGTCCCGTCAAATTCGAATAAAATTTTTTTCTCGCCATCTTTTCGGATTGACTTTTCGAATTTGAAACTAACAATTTCACGCACGGAAAGTAATTACATTCAGTTAAATTAATAGCTGATAAATGTACCAAAAGGCAAATACGTTTTTGTGGATATCGTATCACATCAGCAGGTAATAAACGTCAACATAAAAACCGTCACAGTATTTCCACGCTTGAGAAAGCGTGATTACCCGCTTTTATATAGTGTTTTTGATGATATTTTTTTCCGATTGAATAGTTTCTTCGCTACGGCAAAAAATAATCCGCTCTGCGGATTGCTCGGAGCCGGTTAGCAAAGCTTGCGCTGTCACCCTTCGTGTGAAATCACGTTTCTCTTTGCCATGGTGAAAATATTATTGATAAAAAAAGAGATGGGAATTGGCGATTGACATGTACACCCCCAACGGGAAAAACTAAACGTCCGACCGATTGTCGATTTTTACGTATACAATTTGACTTGTTGATTTAGTCCATAAAATGAAATTGTACGATTTTCACACAGTCATGTATGTACAATCAAGCCCGTTGAAATTCTCCATTGTTGATGTATCGTATTGATCATTGTTAACCGATATAACAATTCTGATTTTCAATTATATACTGTTGTAACTACCGACTTTCAAGTCTTTCAACATTTCATATGTCGATGATTATGTCGGCGATTCCGACAAATAATATGTAGTTTTTATAAATAGACATTTTTATCGCCATATGTCGCAATTATCACGCGTGCATTAAAAACGCCAATAATTTGTACGATCTTAAAAATGCCATAGAAAACGCAATAACTTGCTCGTGCGATTTTCCACGAAGCAATGACCAGGACATGATAGCTTTATTGACCGCAAGCTATCTGTAACTTCTTCGATACTATTTACGACGCCAACAGCAGTAAACGAGACTGTATCGGCCATAAAATTCTCGGCCACGCGATCACAGCCGTTTTCTTTGTTTTTCCTCCCACGCGATGTGCTTGTAATGCATTGTACAAAATATCCAGTGATGTTGCATACGGCCCATTTGTGCATCTTTCACTCGTGTTATCAGGCAAATCACTTTCTTGCCAGCTACCTTTGGATGATCTACGACCCGCATTGTATCCACAGCACCGCATCCACCATAAAAGCGATTTAATTTCCTCGAGACACGAGAAAAAATTCATGAATACTGTCGCAGTTTACTCACGCGTTGAGAAATTGATGTTCTAGAGTCAAACATTTTGCAAGATTTTTAAATTAGCTCGGACAATTATGGCAGAATTAAAAACAAATTTTGCATTTATATATTTTTTGAAAAAAATTGCGTGAAATTTCTAAAGAAATTTTAATACCAGAGACAGTAAAAGGCATACTGTGTCAAATTATCAGATTGCTTAGGAAGCCATTTAATTACGATGATATAACGTTCGGATAAAAGCGTCCTATGAGATTTTTCAAAAGAAGTAGCTAAATTAATCTCGAGCGTCTGCTACGAAGGAAGATAATTTGCACCGTAAACGACGAAAAGTTGTAATCAAAGCGTAGGTACGTAATGATAAAAACATCCGCGCATCTAAGACGCACATACACATCGACGGCGAAGTGAGCGCGATAGACGCTCACACACCGAGGCGGGTCAGTCGGGAGGGATAAAACGCGGTGAACGAGTAATCTCGCGGCACGACGTGCTCCTTAAAGGGAACGAGCTATTAGTGAGCGGATCCTGTTTAGGGGCGCGCAGCGGCGACGTCTGTTTCTTAGAATGAAGCGCTCTGAACTTTGACGAGCGTCCGCAAGATATTAAACCAAAGCCAAACTAACTTCCCTGCCCGCCTCATCTCCGCTCGAGCGCAGTTTGCCGGCTAGTTAATTACTTAGGTACCAGACATGGGAGATGGAGATTCTAAGGGGTCTCACCGCCCCTTACATAATGCCGAATGGTGCTTCTGCGCGACCACCTCGGGAAATAGTTCCGCGCCTGAGGAATAACATCGGCGCGCGAAAGCTCGCTCGAGGAAATGAAATCTATTCGAGTGGACTACGCGCGGCGAGCTAACTATTCTCCCCGCTCGTATCCACCCCGCACACCTCTCTGCCGCCGTCGTAAGATTTCTCCTTCTTCGTGCGGGAACACCATTCGCCCTTTCTTCTTCATCCCCGCCGTCGCCGCCGCCGCCGCCGCCGCTTCTCGGCAATTTCACGCAAAAGCTTGGAAACTCCACGGCACTTTGTGCTCCATTGTTTGACTTGTGCTCTAACTATCCGCCCCTAGAATCAACCTAATATTTTACTTCGCGAACGAGACGGCTCGTCTCATATGATGGAGGACTATTGGAAAGTACTTGCAACCGATTGACCCCCCTCCCTCTCTCTCTTTCGCCGGGCGCTCTTCTTACGAACCCGTCTCTCTTTCTTCAACCATTTTCTCGCTTTTCTCTCCTCTGCTCATTCACGTCTTTGCTATCTTCTTCCACTGACGAGTACACGAGTACTCGCAGAAACCTCATTTCTGTCCAAGTTGCGGATCGATCTAAAAAGTTTCGATCTGCCCGAGGTGATTCGACGTGGTTTCAACGTTCGTTTCTTACGTCCGTGATATCCAAAGTAATCAGAGTATAATTGTTCCTATCTCCGCGGGTGGTGCTGGATCTTACCGTAAGTTGCGCTAACAATTCCCTCGCATTACAAGCAAGGAAATACGTCGCCGCGCGCGATAACGATTTCTCGGAAGATTAACGACTGACTCTCTCGCCCGGAGAACTTTATTTCCACGACCGGTAATAAAAAAATCACGCCGTAATGTCGTAACGCCGACGAGGTACTTTTGTTGAATGCAGCCGCGCTAGAGAATCGACGAAGAAAAAATCGCGTAACTTTCCGTTCGACATTTTACGCCGAATGCGGCTTGCTCGCTGTTGCCCGCCGCTTAAATCCATTAACGCTTCGAAATCGTCGCCGGATAAAGCCCTAAAACGGAAGGGGGAGGGAAGACGCTTTGGAAATGGTCCTGTCGATTATACCATCGCTTCTGGAAACGCCTCGGTGGCCTCATCCCGACGTTGCTCTTCCATTCGAACGGAATCTTGTCATTCCGAAGCGACGATTGCCGCGTCAAACTTCGAATGGTAGCGGGCCGTCCTCAACGTCCTATCTGGAACACTTTCCTCGATCCGGACCAACTTCCTAGTGCGAATTCCACATGATGGGACGAGAGAGGCGTCGCGACTGTAACAGCGGCAGGAGGGCGAAGGAACGTTCTGAAGAACTTCGAGAGCGCGTTGAATCGATTAAATGGCATTCCGAGCTGCGAAACTTTTCTCTCCCGCGAACTCTTCCTTCGGAATTCATGGCTCACTCGGCATTCCGTCCGGATTATGTTCGGGCTGGCGGAGATCACCCGAGATTTGTCCCGCGCATTGCTGCAATATTATTCTTTCGTTTTCCCGCCCTTTTCTTTACACGCGCGCCCGTCAGAAATATTATGAATCTCGTCGTTCAAAAGCATTATGCATTAAAAGTACAAACAAATTTAATTAACCAACCCCACGGATCACCGAACGGTGCGCAAAAGAGACCGATAGAGGCGCCAATCGCGTCCAAAGAGTTCGTAATAATTAATTTACCCGCTATGGACAAAACCGGGCGCCAATAAACCCGAAACTCCGACGACGGAATCTATTAACTGCGTTTTCAATAATTAATACAGTAACATGGCGATTAACAATTACTGTTCTGTAATTAATTATTGACTCCTCGAACTTGTAATTTTCGATTATTATCGCGCGTTTAAATTGTCATCGTAAAATGTGCGTAATATATATATAAAATCTGTGTTGTCAATTGCAGCTACAATATAACTGCATAAATATTAAATATCGTGATAAAAAAAAAACAAAAAAAAACCTGATAAAAAGCAGAAGATATATTCTGCGAGGAAAATTGATCAGTCCGATAGAATTTTCTTAAAAAAGGGAAACGCCTCGCTGAAAGGATAGTTAACCTCGTGTCGAGCCCTGATTTCGCCGTGGACGATCGGGAAGGGCTAAGGATGGCCATCCTAAGGGAGACTCCTGACGCAATTCCACGGGGATCGAATATACGAGAATGTCGGACAAAAAGCCGGCTGCCCCTCGTCGATGCTGATAGATTCCTGATGTGCTCCCGGGATAGAAGTTTTTACGACGCTCACTCGAAACCTCTCGCGTAGAGGTCGTCGGGACGGAAGAGATAAGAAGTCAATGTATAGCGAGAGATGCATGGCGGCCAAAAATTATGTCTGAGATGGAAAACTTGGTAAAGGATACTCGTTCAATGGCAGCTACTTCTTGTCGATCTTTCATATCGCAGCGCGCCATATGGCGTCGATAAAAGCGACGTATATGGTTACACATGGGATCTATTGTGTTCTTTTATTTAACGGCTGTCTTCGACATAAATTTCACGAATTATAGTCGATATTTTTGAGGACGGCGCGGTGCCGCTGTTATCGAAATAATAATAAGTACTTCTCGCATTTTCATTGTATCCGCGTTCTTCATTGTTCATACGTGCCACATCGACCTGCGCGTCGTAATTGTAATGGATAATTCACCAACTGCTTCGGAAGGACGCAGATTAGTTCGGGGTTATCTCCGCGAAACATTTCTCATCTCCGCCGACGTGGTCCTGATGATCTAACTCTTGATTCCTCGCATAGCGGTATCACGCGTTGTAGCTCGTTCGATTAATGATCCTCACGTTACCACGATAAAGCATAATCCCTTCATCTCGTTTCCGTAATGGGAATAATGTTTCCATGTTCAAGTAGTAAGGAGTTTTGTTGCACTATAATATAAAAGATCTAGAGGCTAAGTGGATCGCCGTTTTCAAGTTGATCGAACAAATGGACTTACAAGTTCGTTTACTTGACGATCATTTCGTCGGTTTATTGAGTCTAGTATAGCATATAAAGTTTGCTCGAAGCAGTGGCTACAACGCCAACTACCAAGGTAATCCCATAGAATAGACTTAAAGCATTAAGATCATGTTCTGTTGAGGTATGTACTTATTTGTGCCAAATTGGCTCGACTTCTTCGCGTTCCATACGCGTGGTTAAATATGCAATATGATTTTAAAACCATTATATAATTTATAAAAAAATCTATTCGTAATTTAAAAGTTTTTGGCAATGCATTTAAAATAGATTAATAATTATCTCTCTGTCAAGTCTTACGTCAATTAAATACATAATTATAAAAGCTATAAACTATGAATATCAACTATAAAAACGGGTATTATGGATACGAATCTTAAATGTGTAAAAAGTTTATAATTTTTTATAAGATATATATTCAAGCAGATATAATATGTTTAAAATTTATGTGACGTTTTACTCAATAGAAATAAAATTATCTAATAAAAATCTTTTTCGTAAAATGATACTATTTTTGCTACTTATCTTGTTACATTTGAGTTACGTTCTCTTTTTATCCTTTTCCGATATTTTCAATCGATCATTTCGAAAAGATTTTATCTTAATGCGTAATAAAATATTATTTTATTAGTTGCTCGGCTTATTCGCCTTTTTCTCTCGAAGCAGGCACTCGCCATAGAGGGCCGCGATAAGCGCAGCAGGACTATTAAGTTAAATTAAGAATCGCACCTTGCTCGACGCGCAACGAAGACATCGCATTATTCTGAACTCGGTTCACCATCGCCGAGCATCGTTGATTCTTAATACACGCCGCAGTGCCCATTGTCGCCATTTTCCCGGCGATTAACCCGCGCGCCGGTCTCGCCTTCGTACAAATTCCCTCGTCTCCGCGGCCCGGGCTATTTTTCTCGCCTAATGTACGCTCGCATTAGCGTCACGGAGTCGCTCTTTACGAGAGGGAAAATTATAATTTCCCTGGGAAAAGTCGGCGCTGAATTTACTACCTCGTGATACGTCGCGCTCACCCTACGGAAAATTCCGCCGCGCACGCTCTTCCTTTTTTTTCTGCGCGCGACCTCCTACCCCACCTGCTCGCATTCACTTGCTCGCATTCACCTCAGTCCACTTTGTACACCCGCGACCCTATTCTCGTTTATATCTGCGAGCATTTCCCGCCTCCGTCACACTTTCTTGATTGCGCGGGCTGCGGATGCTTACGATAAAGCATGGGTGTGTCGCGAGGGGCGCGAGCGCGAAATTATTTCTGTACATATCGCACCCGGTGCGACCTGCTTTCCCCGGAAACATCCGATAAATCGAATATTCGAGCTTTTTTTCCAACTGTAGAATATTGCTCGCCGTTTGAAAAACTCTCGTGCGATGTCGAAACTAAAATATGAAACTGATAAAAATCCGTTTTACATTTTTTGTTTCAAATGTCAATAAAAATAAAAGTGCAACAAATCTTATTAATAATTACCGATTCCTTCGAAACATCGTCATTGTCTCGAGTTGTAGGCGTGGATGAAAAATTGCGCGACAGAATTCGGCCGTTTGTCCGTATCCGACGACCGTAATTGCTGCGGCTTGAAATATGACGAAGCGCCTCCGTTGATTCAATTAAACCACGACGTGGTCTCGACATAATTTAGCGTGGCAGGCGATCCGTAGGCAGGCGGTTTCAGGCGCCGAGGCGGCTGCGCCCGCGATCGGCGGCGACGTCGGCGATTTGTCTGTTTTACGGTGGGCCCGTAACTCCTCCACTCGAGCGGTATTATTGCCTAATGCGGATCATCGAGCTTTACCGTGCCCGCATTATGCTACGGTCCGCGCCGCGTCCTCCGCTTGTAAATCATAGGCCTGCCCTGCCGTTAAACCACCCTACACATTTCAGTAGTAACGGCGCGTCGTTGCCAGCCGCGCACCGCCAGCAATAGTGGTGGTGGTAGTTGTCGCGAACGACATACGATGAGTATCGTAATCGACCAATTAAATTAGGCGCGGCGGCGCGCAATTGTACATCAACGTCCGCCGGGACGTCCGTAATTGGAGGTTAACGTGCTCGTGCACGTATAACGCCGCCTGGCGTAATTAGGATTGTTTTCGCTGTGCTGTTATGAAAACACTCGCGAACGCACGGAGAAAAGCTCGTGGTAATCGCGCCTTGTTGATGCGCTATTCCCATCGACGTTACTAATTATTTTACTTTGTCCCGTTAGACACGTATCGCATACAGCCTTAATGTTATTGCAACAACCGCGCGGAAGCGTTCGGTATACGTAATTGCCAAAGCTCGCTGCGCCGTGCGATTCGCAAAGAGATCTGCCGAAGAACGTGCTTGGTTTTCGGAACGAACTTTCGGCGACGGTGAATTGTTCGCGCGTTTATAGAAACGTTAACAAAATAAAGGAATCTTTGTTTTACTAAATTAATTCAGAGATTAATAATTCCGTATGTTAATAATTATTATTATAATAAGAACTAGCAAACTATGATAATCAGTATGAATTTTTCGCTTTAATCCAATTTACGCTGTAATAATATTCAGCCACCGTTACTGTATCGCAATGAGAAGTCACTTGAAATTCAAAATTTTCCCCCGGAGAGCGCAGTTTCGTAACGAGAAATTATTACCAGCTGTAACCGATGAACTTATGCGAGTCGCAAGTTTGCGGGCGCACGAGAGCGTACACTTAACGCACGACAACCACGAGCGGCGTGAGACACACGGCAAGCGACGGTGGTGTAAGACTTCGTGAACCGGAACTGGAATCAGAACCGGCGCAAAATCTCTCGCCTATATTTCGCAGAAGATCGCGGCGAACACTCACAACTCGACGCAACGCGTACATAAACTCTCGCTACTCTATTAATTCGATACCCAGGCAAGATGAGTTTATAATTGCAAGTAAATAACACTTCGATATTCGATTCGCCGTGCGAGCGCACATGCGAGAGAGCGCTTGTCGTCATTAAGAAATTGGGTCATGCAAATTCTCGCGAGATTAATTTACAGTTTGAAAAATAAATCGGCGATATCGCTGCGTTCCTGCGACCTCTCGTTTGTCCCACGTTCAATATTACACGCCGCAATTAAATTACGCCAGATGCGTAATAGTATTATCGATGTAAACTCGATATCGCCGACAGAAGATCGGAACCGTTTTATTTTCGTTATAACAATTTCGCGCCTATCTCGTTACTTACGCTCTTTTATTTTTCACGATTCACAGCATTAATTGAAAAACATTGCGAAGAATATATCATTTTATTTCCCAGAATAAAAGTTGTAACTCAACGTACTAAACACGCAGTCTTGCTCTCGCCAATTGTACGCAATTGTACGAGAAAATTACAAATCGATCGATTGTAGGAAATATTAATTATACTGCAATAACTTCATTTTGTAACGTATTGATTGTGGGTATCACTCTAGCAATTATTGGTATTGTTCCTGCCCACTATCAATACAAACTCATTGCGGCCGAGCACAACCAGCAGAATCATCACAACCTTGCAGTAGTTATCGCGTAGCGTGGTCAGCCAGTAGTCACGCTGGCTTATATATCAGTCAGCAATCTAGTGAATAATACAGTATTTCATATCAATTAAATCGTATAGTTCTATTAATTAGTATCCTGCAGACGTCTAGAAAGTAAATGATTTAAATAAAAACCCAGACTAATATAGTGAAATATGAAAGAGAGCCGGACTATCAATCTCGCTGAATTCTAAATATATATTTTATTTTTAAAATATAACATTTATAATGATATTAATTATGTACATAATATATTAAATATATAATTATGAGATTAAATAATTAATGAATTTAAGCCCCTTCTTTCTTTAGCTCTTCTAGTTAAGTCCCAGTCTATTTCCTGATTTGGCGATGCGCAAGAGACATCTAATTCGTCCCACGGATCGTTCCACGAGACGTAGTTTCATTGTCGCGCAGTTAATTGCACGGTAATTACGAAGCAATGCTCGAAGAAGACCAAGACGGGTAGCTTTATTTCCGCTCTGACGATTTTTGTACTTTTCTTGTTATATCTCTCGTTCTTCTTTTTTTCCCAGCTTTTCATGGTTCACGGCATTCTCCGAGAATCGTCGTCGAGAGTATATCGCTTTATTTCCCATCAGAATTGCAATGTAATATATCTTTAATTGTCGTTAGCGTTAAACTTTTTATCTTGAAGCTATTTTAACGGTTGTGCTCGTTAAATGTAAATTCGCGACAGGAAATATTTATGTTTTTATGATTTTTACTTCGTTTGGCAGAAAATTATTCGAAAAGAGAGAAAATTATATGATAATGTATAATGCGCAAAATTAAATTTAATTAATAAACGATTTAGCGATAATTAGAAAACGTGAAGCATTTTAATATATTATTATTTTTATATATTATATGTTTATTTTATTAGTGTACTGTGAATGCATGGTAATTTCTATCGTTCACTATCTCATGTTTTATATGTTGTATACATTTTTATGAGCATACTTTTTCTTAGAACAACATAAAAATTTTACGTCTTAGTGAAAGTGACGTTGTGATGTCAAACTCCGGTAAATTCTGCAAGATGAGCGGATCCGAGTTTTTTTTATCTCTATTCGTGACCGTTCGATCTCGCTCATCCTGCGAGCAATCGAATTAGGTACTTTAAATGCAATCGAATCGAGTGCTCGCCATGTCAAATATTCGTCACCTCGCATCCGAACGTTCAGATTACGCGTTTTGGAATAATAATCTTGTCGAGTTCGTGATCGACCAAACCACGACGATAACGGCTGCACAATTTTCATGCCAAAATTTCGGAATTGCATGTAGTGTTGCTGATGCGAAATTTTGCAAGCGCCGGTGTCACGTTTTCTTTCGCTTGTATTGCGTCAATATAATCAATACATTGTCGTTTACAAAATCGCATGACTTTGTTTTTTATACTAATAAAACCACAAAATAGATTATATTTTATTTTCACCCTGTGTTACAAATTTTATCGTGGCGTAAATGAATAAAAAAAATTAACGAATACGAAACAAATTCTGGGCATATTTGTATTTAATTAAATTTATTGCGACAATAACATTTCATTATGCTATTATTATTTATTTTTCAATATGTATACATGTATATGAATAAAATAAAAAAAAGAAAGATAATATATACAAATGGTGAAAAAATGAATTATGATAGTTATTTTTTTAGAAATTAGATTTTTGATTTTTCCAAAAATACTCTGCTTCGTAACAATACATTCGTCATTTTTATAAGCCCAGAACTGGCTTGGGAATACGAGCAGCGACACAAATTTAATAGAAAGCAAGCGAAACAATCAGAGATTTGCCCATCATTATCAAAACGGGATATAGATTGATAGAGCCATTCATCCCGTGTAAAGCCTCGCTTAGTTTTTGCACTGCAGCCGCGCATGTCGCACGGCTCAAATCGGCTTGTGTACGCGTAAGCTCCGAAGCACGTAACCGGCCAATGCTCTCGGAGAGGAAAATTGCGAATAGGACGTGACAACGGCTTTTTTTCGCGACAAGAGATCGCGCTGTTGCAGCAGCGAACGAACGGTTTGCCGAGCGACGAACAAACAAGCGCTAACGACAAATAACAAGGACCGTTGAGTTCTGACGAAGGAGAATCCACGGAGGTCACATTTCACCGACAGAACCTTTTACGCGATATTTCTTTGTGCAAGGTAAAATGGTTGGAATTCACTCAACCGAGAGTGTTTATTAAAATAATTTTCTGTCGGATACGAATGCGCGTGCATCGTAGTCTAGATACGTAAACTAAATAAAATTGTGATACGTATTTTTAATACAATTTTTTAGTAGAAAAAAAAGCTGCAACATATCGGATCGAATTGGCGTAAAAGAATCCACGAGCGTTGTCGATAAAAAGAATCCAATTATTTTCAACTATCATTTACACGAATTACAGTCCGCATCTGCCCGACGAGCGAGGAGAGAGATGAATTTAAAAACTCGGTCACGCAGCAGTTAGTCGCACGATTTAATGAAACTCTTGCAATATGTAGAGTGGTACCTGGTCACGGAAAAAAGGAGGGTGTCTCTGGGCGGAGGGAAAATTACCGACGTGACGAAGTGGCCATTAATAACGCAAAATGGTCCCGCGACGCTTCATTACTTTCACCCCCTTTTTTTAAATTAGCACTCGAGAAAAAGTGTTAGACGGTCGGTACGTTCTTTGAATTAAACCTTCGTGCGAGTTAGAACAAACAGAGTAATAGCCGTTTCACTTATTCGTCATCGATTCGCCGGAGAGGCAAGCAAAAATACTGGATTATTAGCAACGACGAGGTAAGTTAGTTCGCCAGTTCGTTCGTTAGTTCAAAGTTAACGTCTGAATTCAGAACTCAAGTTTTCTTCAAGAAAACCTGGTAGAAGAAAATATATTCTGTATATTTGACTGTCTTAAAGGCACAATCTTCGAAATGTTCCGTAATCAATTTGATCAAATTTTTAACTATGTTGAAAAGATAGAGCTGAAGCTGAATTTTGTCAGCGAATGAAAGTTAATTTGCTAAAGAAAATATATATTATTAAATTGCAGAGAATATCTAAAACTCAGATCGCGTACCGTGGAATCTGGAGAAATAAATATTCATTTTATAATATTCATGCGCTATAATGAAGAATATATGGAAATTTACCTGCAGGCAAACCGCGTGACAGATTCGTAACTAGTTTCGCGATCATTCTGTGTTCTGTCAGCGCCTGACAACTTTGCATATGTGTTACGCGTGAAATTTGAGATTTCTCATTTAACTTTCGTTTAATCATTATTACATTGGGACCGTCTGGGATTGTCGTTATCACGGCACATGCGATTCAGTCGGAGGAGGATATTATACTTTAGACGAAAACCGAAATGTGAATCGGTATAATGCTCGGTGCTGAGTGTCGTTGAATTTATGCAAATGATTTGCATTAATATTAAATAGTAACATAATGCAGATGCACTGTTCCTACTCCGTTAAATAATGTTAATAGATGTAGATATTGAGATTACCTTGATTTAGATCCATAGTTTCCCAGCATTATAGCTTCATATATAATTTTAATATTAAAGAGGTCTCCTATTAAACCTGTAACAAAAATTTAAAACAAGAATGAACTTCACACAATTTGCACAAATTTTACTTTCTTTATTTTTTATTAATTATACTTTCTGTTAAACATTTAAATATCTTTACGTCTTCCTCGTGTACTCGCAAGGCAAACGTACCTCAAGTTTGTAGACTAATGTTTTAGATATATCTCGCTCGAGGCAGACTCTAATGTTAACTCTAGACCGCTTCAGACTACGTTAGCATTGACCATATTCATACTCTTGATTAATATTTTATTTTCCTAATAAATTAAAATGTTAATTTATTTCTCGATTGCTTGACTTTTAGTATAAATATACTTTTATATTAAAAATATATAATTAGTTTCATTTGAGATGATATATAAAATCCAGCTATGATCTTTTTTATAATTTATGTGAGTATCAGAGAGTATGTTTTTACATGCTTTGAAGATTACCTCAAACACAGTTGCGCAATAACAGTTGTAACAGCAAAGCGAGGGCGGTGTGTCGCAACGACATGATCAAAGGCAATCCGTATGCGCTTCGAGGCAACAAATTTGTTATTAAAAAGTATCTCTTCTATATGTTATCTCTCATTTAATATTAACATTTAATATTAACATTACATTTAATATTAACATTATATTAAATGAGATTTTTTCACAATGCAATCAGCTTTAGTTTAATTCTAAATTAATTAATTCCAAAAATATTTCTTTCTTTATGCTATAATATTAGTAAAAACGGTAAGATCAAACAAATCCTATAACGTTTTGTTATCGGCGTTTGCATCTTTTTTTTTGTAAAAAAACATAGAAATAGATCAAAATTTTTTAAATATTTTAATACAAAAAATATATAGATATAACGCTTAGCAAACAGCGTTTTGAGGATTAAGCTTTTAAATTTTTACAGTTGCATTTCTTCTGCAATTTGAAGGAACTAAACGATGCTTTTTTCAAGGATGTATCCTATAGCTGCGGTATTTGCATCCGCGTGGTATAATACTCGATCTCACAACGTGTCGTGACAGAGCATTGTCACACACGCTTCTGTGACATTTCTGTGTCGCTGCCCGCCGCATTGTCCGCTTGGGATCAAAGCTGGACCAGATCCGACCACAGGAGAGAGAGAGAGAGAGAGAGAGAGAGAGAATGAGTGAGGAAGAGAGGAGGGGAGAGAGATATCCGACGATGCTAACACCAGGATCGGGGTGCCGCAACCGTAGCGTAACACGTAACGCAAATACGACTCGCTGACGTATGCGCTGACGTAGGTGAGGCGCGACGTCGCGAGTACGCGTTTCACGGGCACGCAGTCGGATCGCGACGTCGGTGCACCGCAAAAGCTGTGACAGTCGACGGAAGGGATGGAAAACGGGGGGAGTGACAGGGTTAGCGAAAGAGAGCAAACGGTGCGAGAATGGCAACAGGGAGGAAGGGCAGAGAGAGATAGAGAGAAGGGGGACGGAGAGAGAGGGGGGGGGAGAGAGAGAGAGAGAGAGAGAGAGAGAGAGAGAGAGAGAGAGAGAGAGAGAGAGAGAGAGAGAGAGAGAGAGAGAGAGAGAGAGAGAGAGAGAGAGAGAGAGAGAGAGAGAGAGAGAGAGAGAGAGAGAGAGAGAGAGAGAGAGAGAGAGAGAGAGAGAGAGAGAGAGAGAGAGAGAGAGAGAGAGAGAGAGAGAGAACTCTGTTGTGCAGCCGTCAGCACTGAGAATGGCAAGTGAGCCCCACCGGCTCTTTTGCCCGTTGTGGCACGGCCCATGAGTGGCTTCCGGAGTGACAGAAATCTTCACCCACCCCGTGTCCTCTTCCACGTCCCGGCCCGCATTTGAATCGCAAATCCTCGCGTTGTCATTGTTGGCCCGGCTAACTCCGCGAAACGGACGCGCAACGCATCATCCGCGAGGTAAACGCTCGCTTGCCGCTCGAATCTCCGTACAATCGTCGCGCTCGATGGTGACGGAATGGTGACGGTGAAGAAATTCTTCAATGGTCCTCCCGTCGTCTCTCCCGCAGAGTGAATTTCGCTGACACTCGATGTTTCGCTCTCGACACCGTCCGATTTTAATAAATCGGAGCTGTGTCATATTATAGCCGAGGCATATTGCATTTTTAATGGGTTTTTCACATTTCACGTGCAATATGACTTTCCATTCTTAAATCTTGTACAAGGATATCAATGTACATATAAGATGTATGATAAAACGGGTTTATAGCATATGAAAAAACTTATGACTAATACTCAAACTGTAATACGACCTACTAAATCTCATTGCGTTGCGCACCTGCAGTGGATTTACGCGCTTCAACTTCCTGAAACGCGGGACTGCATTTTTATCCGTGTATCTAAACATTATCCCCGACGTGTATACACACTTTCAAGATTTCGGACAGCTTTCATAATATTATTTCTGTCATGCCAACAGTACGCGCGGCGATGTATCACTCTGATCTGTCATACATGATACACGATGTTACCGCACCTGTATGTATTCATGATGATCAGGTGCGATATAGAAAGCGATCTAATCATGCCCCAAACCAGGTACACGTGCGTTGTCCCGGTTATCGTAATTGGGTATCGATCGCCGGTAACGCACTGCTAAATTTCAATTTTGACTCGCGCCTTTTTTACAAAGGTCCGCCCAGCCTCGTTCGAGCACCGAAATTACTGCCGCGCGATTAAAGCCGGGTGAATTATGAAAAATTGATGTATCGCTCGGGTCGGTCGTTGGGTTATGTGAACCACTGCTGCGACGCCTAATTTTCATGATGATGCTATACGCGCATTGAGCATACAACGCACGGATAAAAGCGCGCGCGGCTTTTCCCGACATATCGGCCGGTCGAAAATAATGCATATGCGTGAGCAAGTATGCAGGACACAGGTGCGCTCTTCTATCTTTCTCTCTTTCTCTTTCTCTCGCGCATTTAGCGCACGCGGCCGGAATGCGTACGAGCTTCGCACCGTCGCATCCGTATTGCACCCCGAGGGAGAGAGAGAGAGAGAAAGAGAGGCAACCTTCCGTACCACATCCCTTCACACGCTCCTATGAATCCCCGTATAACGCACGCACGCATGTACAAATCAACGTTTACATAGAAACGGATTCGCGCATAGGGAAGCTTCCACGGGACGGTTCGTTATGACTAACGATTCGTTTTGCGCATCCGGGGGAAATATACGATTTTTTACGACGACATATCTACCCTCCGTGCTCTCCTGCACGTTTCTCTCTCCTTCGCGAGAAGGATGTGGGGCGGCGGGATGCAACGAACTGTTATCCATTCGTCCGGGTTTTAACGGCGAGTGCACAGTGTTAGTGACTGGTAGGCAGCGCTGCGGTTTGTCGATGTTGTGCCTGACTGAAACTTTTTTTTTTCCTCCATTTCCACAACTGTGACAAATATCGATACATTTCATCGGGGTGTCGCCGCGAAAACGGGAGTCGCCAGGAAAGAGCGGAGACGTAATATACAGCGTTCATCACCTCCGATGGATGCAATGGACTCGTCCTAGATATGATGTTTCGATGAAAAAAAATTAATATGCTTTGCGATATGCGGAGCAATAAAAGGAATTTGCAAATAAAGAAAGCAATATTGCTAGAGTCACGTTTTTCCTTTAAATTGCAGAAATAATTGAAAAAAAAAAAAGAGAAATGATTCCAATATCGATTTCAATGCCGAGCTCAATAGTTGACGAGCTGCGAGCGATTAAATAGGCATTACAGCATAATTGTGAATTAATTCCAACACGTGCTATTACATTCAATTACATTACGCTTGTGATTTCTTATTTTTATTTTAATGTAATTCGAAAAATATTTAAGCTACTATTAATTAATAATGTAATTAAAAATTAATAGGGTAATTGAAAATTACATGAATATATAAAAAATGGACACATAAGTAATTAAATTATTAAAAAAAAAAAAATAGATACAAAATCAGAAATTTTGCGCGGGAAGCGCATTAAATAAATACATAAAATTCGTACTGCCAAATGTATGCGTATCATTGCGCGGCGCCGACGGTATAAACTTAGAATTAATCTCGACGTGATATTCTGGCACTATACACATGCAACAGCAACAACGTAAACCACCAAAAGTTTATCGACGGATTTACGCAGTGCATACGGCTACAGCAGTTTTCGCTCAAACGCACCCATTCTAAACGGCAACGTTCGGATGTTGCCGCATTGCATGCGCGGCATTTGTCGGAACTGCGGTGAGCCCCGGCGCTATTACTGGGCCTTTTACTCGTATGTGGCTTCAGTATAGACAGCAGCAGCGAGGTGGAAAACGCGGTGGGAAATCGTCAGGGGGTGAAAATCTCCGGATAGACGTGGCGGGCGGGGAGGGCGGAGTGCGGGGGCACGGCGGGTTGCGACGAGCGGGTAACCAGGGAAAGAACGGAGAACGGAATTTGAATAATTCAATCGCAGGAGAGTCGGACGCGCGTTAAATAAAATAACGCGGCAAAATGTTGGAATAAAGCCGGCGATGGCTCCCGACGTCGGTGCAATCGTTTTGGGGAGAGCGAGAGCTGCCGCCGACGGTGCCGCGATCCAATTTTCTCGCTGCTGCTTCGGGGACCTCCTCCGCGCTCCTCCTTCCCTCCTTCCTTCGCCCGCGCGAAGGGACGACCGACCCTTCGCGCCGGTAAAAAATGCCCCACAGCAATTGGACGGGTGTAACGCGCGCACCTCAACGGGGCTTATTCCTCAAGAAATATGCATAAACTCGCGCGATATATGAGCCTCGCGATCCGGTACCTGATATTACTCCGGCTACATTATTCACCGGGACACAGGCATACGCGCGCGTTGAGCGCTTTAACAAGCCAATATCCTGATTTGATCAATTGCCTTTTCCTTACAGCAGCCATCACATGAAATCTTTATTAACTGTCTTCCTATAGCAACAAGCTTGACGCATATTTCCGCGTGTGTGAAATATACATCTGTCGATTCATTTATTATTCCCAGCACTATTATCCGCCGTTCCATTATTTTTTCACGATTATTATTATTTATTTACAGCATATTTCCTGCTACATCTTTTTAGATAATCGATTAGCCATTATAGATGAAGTCTATGCGATTAGTCTATGTAATATTAATGAAGATTAATTTAAGTGGGGATCTTTTCTGTTGCAATAAAATAGCGGAAATCAGTTTTCTCGTTATCGCTGGATAATTATAATCGGGTTAAAATTTTAATGTGTGTGTTTACTATCAGATAATTCCGAAATATATCTTATCGTCCGCATTTTACCAGCCACATTACGACCTCACATTCTCATGATCCGAGGAGATACGATTTCCATTCGCGAGGAAGCGCCTTATTCAAGAACGTAGAATTCGAATGAGCCACCGGTGGGCGATTACGGTCCCCGAATGCGAGGTGCATTGTGCGAGAGGACAAGAGGACACGAGCGGACAAATTCCGGCGACCTCCTCGTGAGTGTAAATGTTAGAAGGGTCGCGCAATAAAACCGGCTGAATTAATCCCGCGGCGTATTCGCTCGGAAAGAGGCGGCAGATGATTACGGAGCCGGAATGAGAGGGGTGAGAGAAGATAGGCTAAAAGTAATGCGCGTGTGGCCAGCGGTGGAAAAAAAGTTTTCGGCGGGCAGTAAATTGAACGCGCGGTCGCACGCGGTGACATAAAATTACAGGGAAGCTGCTTTCGTCGGCGGCGATGGCTGTGCGGCTGCGGCGTCGACGACGGCGACTGATGCAGTTTTGCCGCTACCAGGTACCGCCTCTTTGAACGGGATTAATTTACGAATAGTTTTGGAGAGAGACGGAATCGCGGCTTCGGTCTCCACCGAGATCCATCTAATGGTCGTCGAGCTTCCGAGCTAGTTTTGGTTTTGAATGCGAGCCAGTCACGAAATAGACCGTGTATATAAACCGCAGTGCTCTTTATATCGTGCGCACATCGCGGCGCAGGTCCGCCGAAATATGGATGTCACGTATCGTCCTGGCTTTCATACATCACTCGAAGAAACAGACACTCGCGATTAAAATGCTTCCGGAGATAAATGTAATAGACGTCCATTGGACGCCTGGGAGAAGCTTTTTTTTTCCAAAAATTTAGCATTGTTCTTTATCTATCACTTACGGATATTGAAAAATCTGCGAATAATTGAGTAATGATACCTTCAACTCACAAAATTGCTAATGGCATTATGACTTAAATCACCTAGATCGGAATTTTGTGATCTTTTAATGATGAAATTACCCAACATTTCCGCCTTAAGTGCATTCCACTAGCAAATTTCTTGTGGTGTTGGCGGTGTAACGTAAATGTATGTACCTAATGTAGTTCCATTACTGGGTATAAAATTTTAATCGCTTATAGCTGGCATGAATGAAACGAACATAATTATCGTTTAACGCTTTTTAATTACTACTCAAGCTTGAAATTTACGTGTATATATGCCAGTATATTTTTGATATTCATTAGAGTCATTCTGGTCAGTCTTCATATACGGAATTAATCGAGAAAATCCATCGAATAAATCACGTATAAATTATAAAATCACGCTTCTTTCAACAAATTGTTTTGAAAAAGGAAATTCGTCGGCAAGAATTAATGCGTGAAGTGCTTATTGTTAAACTCATAAACGTATGCTCGTGTGATCGAGACGTTTTCATTACACGGCGCGCGTCAGTAATTTAAACTAATAAGTAGTTTGGAGCGCGGCGTGGTGCGGCGTCCTTAATACCGCCGCTTCAAACTTTTCGCCTCACGAACGAAGTTTTGATACGCATTACTCGCGTAGAGTTGCAAGACGCGCTCGTGTAAATTTCACTTCACGCGCCGAGATTATGCCGCAGGGACAGGCAGTTTTACTACGTGCTTGCTGGAATTTGTACATCAGCGTAAATGAAATTGTCGCCAACGAGTCCTCCCGCATACAACCATAATCTGCTATAAATTTTTGGAGCCATCACAATCGCGTCACTCCTTAACTCTTTCATCATCTAACAATTGTCATCATTTATTTAGTCAGCCTTTTTTTTACATTTATGAATCTTACTATTCAGCGGTACGTTCTGTCGCATAATATATACAAGGTTTGTGTTAAAGTCTATTAATCGATCTCTGTTATTGACAACTTGTCAAGTGTACTCTGTCGACCGAGGTATTTTACAACAATACTGTTAGAGCTAAATTTAATTAGTGATTTTGTATGTAAGTTTTACGAATGCTCGCACACAGATACGCCAATGCTAATAATAATGAGAATAAACAGTTTTGTGGTACTGTTACGGATTCATCCACCTCGAAATTCGCTGACGCTCCCTTGACATAAAGTGACGCGCATTGTCTCGAGGCGGCTGGCAGATGACGTCAAACTCAATTGTGCTAGATGGAGTTCAACATGCATACGACGCATTCATCGGCACATTTAGCTTGCATAATAATATCAATCTATGTCATATGATTATTTCAGACACATATTACATGTACAATGTCGACGTAATATTATTTCGTTATCAATATTAACCTAAAAGTAATTAATGTTCGCGTTTCTCTATTGAAAACTATTTTATGTTAATGTGCGATGCAACAAAATATTTATCATAAATTGCATTTTCAAAAAATTTGTAAAAATAGTTAATTGCTCATTAAAATGCTTAACAAAAGAATTTTCTCATAGTAGAAGACAGTTAAATTAAACTTGCAAAACTGTTTAAAGGATAAATGCATAACGCAAAACCGTGTTGAAATACATTATGTGCGTTTGTAATTTTTCTCTTGAAAATAATGATTTTCTTTGGTATCTTTGTTTTTTCCGTTCATCGCCGTCCTGTCATTGCTCGAGCGACAATACGCTACCTAATTCACAAAGAAATCCCGCGAGGCTTTTCTTTAATCAAACGGAGCCCCTTAGTGCACCACAAACAAGCGCACAGACTGGCGCAAATAAGCGCACTGACGCCTCTGTTTCTGAGGCACTTCCGTGAACAAGAAAAAATGTATAGAGAGATAGAGAAGATAAAAAGGAGACAGAAAAAGGGAGAGAGAGAGAGAGAGAGAGAGAGAGAGGGAGAGAGAGAAAGAGAGAGAGGGAGAGAGAGAGAGAAATGAGAGAGCTCGCGTGTGTGAGAGCGCACATATGCAAACGTACTGTTATCGCGTGAGTGAACGACACGCGTGTCCGGAGCCAGTCAACGTTAATTACTGCGGAATCGGTAGTCCCGGTTGCTGCAAGAGAATGATTCATGGCTGGCGAAAAGGGCTTCGAGAGTGCAAACGCGGCTAACTACTACAGTGCCCTTTAGGTCGTATTTCTTTGTGACGATCGACTGCAATTCAGCGTGACTCACTAACGCCACGCGTTTTTAATTGGACGGTTAAGTGCACGAAGGCGATATAATGCGTGCAACGGTGCTCTAAACTTTTCAAATTATCGACGAGCCTGATCACATCGATTAAATCCTTTAACACTGAAAGTAAAAATTAATGCGAGCGAGCGCAGCGTGCGAGAACGAAAACATTGTTAATGATTATGCAAGCAAGAAGAATCCGGGGGAATATGCGGGATAAAGCAATTTATTCATGGAAATATTTAAACTCTTGTAAGAAACTGCAATAAAATGTTTTCCAATTATTTTAGGCAAGCCATATAAAGTTTTATGCACGAGGGAATGTATGAATTTTAATCAAAGCAGATTTGTTGCCTAACTTTACGAGTTAATCCTTGTAAACTAGTTATACGTAGTTCTCAGTAATTACTATACAATCGAGCATTATTTATATCCACGGATATGAAATCGCTTCTTTGCTTCTTTTATGTCTGATAGAAACAAATATTCTGTGCGCTTGTTTCGTAAAACCGCAAATTATCTGTCGGCATTTTTAACACCAACGATCGATGGCCGACCTAATCGGTACAGACTTGCCATTGCATTTGCGTCTCTGGCTGCAATGCATAATTCGCGCGAGGAAAGGACATAGAGCGCGGTGGAAAGGGGGGGGGGCAGGCAGGCTGTAACGTGACGAGGGCAGGCGGTGGGGTGAGAGTGCAATGCGCCGCGGCTGCAACCGCCAGCGCGCGGGGTCGCCGTGAATAAATAACGAGCTCGCGGTTTTATCTCGGCGGTTACATTCGGCCTTTAACATTTTCCAGTCGCATTAGCGCTTGCGGATGACAGTGCCGTAACAATGCGGCCGCTTTTCCGCGTGTCGCCGAGCGGAATAGCCGCGCCATACAGGCGTTGCCGCCTGGCCATCGAGCACGGTGGAACGCCAGCAAGGAGAGACACGATTCCGCGCGCGCGAGAGAGAGAGAGAGGAAGGGAGGGAGGGAGGGAGGGAGAGGGAGAGAGAGAGAGAGAGAATAAAACGAGCAACCGGGCCTGAAGGGCAGTCGACCAAAAAGGAGCGCGAAACATCCTTAAGCCGCGATAATAATTATGGCCGTCGGCAATTAGAATAAATCGCCAGCCAGCTAATTGCCCTATTTATCCGCGGCCAGAAAAAGGTTGCGCAGCATTGCGGACGCACCTGCGGCTGTACTTTACACCAGGAAATCATCCCCGCCGTCATCATTAATGTTCTGAGCAAAAGCGCTCTGCTAAAAAGAATCCAGAAGCGTGCGACATCGCGCCTTCACCCGGCAAAAGATATCTGTATATCGTTTCCTTATTTCTTTCCTCTTTATCGATGCGTAGTTTTCGCGGAAATTTGACACACTAATTTTAACTGCAAAAAATAACGTTTATTATTGCCGTGGAATATTTATTTATTATTTAAGTTTTCGTGTATCTAAATAGCGAAATAATCAATTATTGGAAAACTCATTTAATTCTCGTTTATGTGCGCCAAGTTTGTCGCAGCCACGATATGAACGGCGCATTGGAACCGTGTATTTGAAGAGTCATTGACACAAACGGAATATAAGTCTGCGAATTATCGAGACCGTTATGGATTATTGAACATGTTTTACACCAGATTTGTCGCGCTTGTACGCTTATCTGCGTCGTATAACCGCGCTCGCTGTCGGCTGATGTGACACGCGCGGAATACTTTTCCGATCATGCGGGTATGCGATATATATTCGATGTCACTCGCATTCCCGGTTCTTTTGTGCTCTGCTGTAAACATCAAACGTTGAAAATCCTTCCCTCCCCTTCGCCCCCTCCCCTCCCCCCCCCTTTATACGTGTTTTTACTCTTATTTAGATCTCTCCGTCATAAATGTTGTTTCCCATCAGGCCTGCGCTTTAAATCTCCAATCGTGTAATGGATTCCTTCTCTCGTCGTTCTAAATAAAAAAAAGGTGGAGGGAATATATATGGTAGCGCGTCCCACGCAATAACAATTTCGGAGATCAAGGAGTTACGTTCCTCTCCCCCTCTTTTTTCGCAAAAAAATATTTGCCATAGATCAAACGCGGGAATGTTTTTATTGCACATCCACCTACATTTCCGCCGCAGCTTCTGACTCGGCCCGCACAGCCCGGATCGGTCCGGATATTTTGTTTTATTCCACCCCCTTTCCCTTTTTGGCGGCGTATCAAAAAATAGAGATTGGGCGATAGGATACGGGGCCCACCATTTGTTCGTTATTCTATTTACGTGGATATTTTGCGAGCATCAAACGTCGAAATAATTTTCCCGTAATGCTCACCATTTCCGACGCAATTTCTACCACGGTTTTATCGCGTCACGCCCTATCGTAGGTCTTTTACCCTGCCTGATGACGGCAGAGCAAATAGGGTAGTACTGGGTATGACAGTTAATGGTTAACCTATGGTTACTGCATTCCTAGTTGGGCTTCACAGGTGGCAGTACAATTAAACCGCGTTACGGTTATGTCAGGTGCGTCGTAGTTGGCTGGGAGCTATATTTGCGTTCGTTTTTGCGTTATGAATGCCCGCCGTATTCGTATGTCCATTTGGAGTTATGAGTTCCCGCGTCTCACATGGATGTAATAAGTACAGTCCTTTAATTACAGACGAACATTGATTAAACTATGAATGTGACGCATGTCGCTTAAATATTTTAAACCTGACTGTAATCTTTCGCGGTCTTAAATTGATGTTTGTACTTGAAAATTTTATAACATCTCAGACATGGCATTTATATTTAAACATGCAGCAATTCGAAAGGAGAATATCATGACTGCGATGATAAAGTATTAAAAGATCCGCAAGTACGTTATTTCAGAATTATTAAGTGTGTCTCTTGCCGAGAAACGATTAAATATTCGGGAAGTGTATTTCCTGCCTTTAAAATAACTTTGTGCTGAGAAATTTTCGCGCTGCTCTTGCCAAACTGCCAGTCTGCTGTCGCAATAAAGGATTACGCGCGTATCCAGCGGTCAATCGGTGCCAACGCGATACACCGTCGAAAGTCCACTCTGGGTGACCAGCCAAGTATGAAGCAGAACTTGTCAGCGACGCGAAGGGTGTGAAATCGCGTCACGCGCGGAAATCGCGACGCACGTGATGTAGCGGAAAACTTCTCGAGTGTCAGATCATATCCTGAATTTGAACTAGGCAGCGAGGAGCTAACGTCGCCTACTTTGAGAGCACTCGATTCTCGACGATCGGAATATTATTGGTCGCGGATAAAAAGAAGCAAAGATAAAATATTCTTTTTTCAAAAATAAAATGTTCGTTTTTGCTCCTTTGCTTTATTCACACACGCAACATTCCGATATCGAAGGATTTCCCCAGAGTAATACTCCGATGTAAGAAAAAAGTGGGATAATTATGTCAATCTTATGTCATATTAACTCGACATCTCTCGTAATATTTTTTACGTTAATACTTTTATTCTAAAAATATAGTTCTCGTGTCTTGTCACGAAAATAGCTGCCATTCCGTTGCGGCAGCTAATTCTGCAAAAACTTTATCGGAACTTTGCCCGTCAAATCAAACATCAGGCGAATAAAGCGAAAGAGAAGGAATTCCACCAGAAACAGTCACTACACCCACGGGCCATCTCGATACTCGTTCGACCCTTCAGAAAAATACGAGAGAGTACAAGAAAAGACGAAAAACAGCAAGAAGGGGGAGAAAGATCAGGGGAAAGGGCAGTGCTCGAACGCTGTCTGCTCAGTCCGACGGGGACTTTCCAATTAAATTGCAAATTAAAACGCATATTTTATTCGAGTGCCAGTGGGACTACAGGGACATCACGAGAGTCGAAGGGGACATGAAGAGACGGCGGGGAAGAGGAGGACGCAGGGGACGCGGACGGAATCGCGCCACGGCAAGAATTAAGTTTGCCATTTCCTGTGAGGAAAAAAAATTTTTTTTAACCTTAGTCGCGTTGCCTCGCGTTTCTCCCGCCCCGAGAATACCGACCATAATCTCGTCAATGATTCCGCAAACTTCGAGCGACCCCAGGTCAAATCGAATCATCCCTCGTAACGCAGCAACCTCGCCCAGCGTGATACCTCGCCCGCCGGACTACAAGAAAATTCTCCAGCATTGCATCTTCCGGCTGTTTCTTGCGACGACCCTTCGACCGGTCGGTTGTCGGATTTCTCCGGTCTGGAAAACTCTACTCCGTGGAAAGCTGTCCCGCCCACTCCTCCCTTCGCAATTTTGCTCATTATTTTGCGCGAGCGCCGTTTAGCCGAGGAATCTTATTCATAGCTGAAATAGCTTGCGAGACGAGGAATGCTCCACTGAGCATTTTTATTGCCGCGCGCAATGCCGGGCAATGAATCATGAGCGCAGTCCGCCCGAAAGCGTCGGCAAATAATACGCGGATGCTTATGGTGATAATAATAATAAAACTAGATAGAGATTTTCATGCAGCCTGGGAGAGAGCGATAAAAATGCTGGAAACGACGTTGCAAAAGTTCTTCCGTCCGTTACTGTATAATTTTGATACATCACCACTTACGCAATAATTATTCATATTTACGATGCTGGCATAACGTCTGCATTTGTTGAAAACAAATCATTTTTAATCTGTGCTGCGCTGAATAATTTACAGCGAGATAAAACAATTTTGAATAAAACAGATATCATTGCAAACGTGTAATTCAACATATTTAGCTGGAAATAAAATAACATTGAAAAATGTTTTTAACTTTCTTTAGTCGAATCCAATTATAATTGTCCTAAAAATTGTCAAAGCTATTACAGATTTTTATGAAAAGTTACACGGAAACAATGGTGGAACTTTTCTCGCGGCGGTAACGAAAGGTTAAAAACAGCGAATTTGGAGAACGAGAAAAGCTCAATTCGGTAAAAGGCATCTTTCACAACGACTCGCAACGATAACTCGTTAGAGCAGAGTGCAGAGTCGTTCTTCGAGACGCCCGAACCCCGAAAAGCCATTTTACGGGAGGGCATCTAGACAGAAATCTTCCTCGCCACAGACCCGAGAAAACTTTTCCCCGACAGCTACAACAGAAAGTCAGTGGGATCCCGGAGACGATGGATATATCCTGAAGGTGTCCATCCCACCGAAACTTTACTACGATATCTAGGGTTAAAGGTGACTGCGACGGAGGTCGGAAGGCGGTCGTCCGGCGGACGTATCGTTCGACGTCCCTGGATTTATTTGCGGATAAGATTTTTGTTTTCGCTAGGTCGTGAAGCATGGGAAAACGGGAAGCGTACGTGGCATCAGAATGCGTCTGAGGATCGAAAAAAGCGACGGACGTCGGAAAATTGTTTCGAAACTTTTCCGCGCAGCGAGTTGATTCCGTGGAGTACGTTGTTTCGACGGACGTATCATTCAGTGCGCAGACAAGCGAATTTAGTTTCCGTTTCCGGATTTTTGTTATTGTCGCGAACGTGACAAAATGCATGTGATCAATATAACTGGAACGATTTGATTTTTTCAAGCTCATAAATTACAATGTACTACATTTATTTTCTTTTTGAAATATCTGTATGAAGTGAAATTAATTATAAAAAGAATTTACTTACAAACATTTCATTATTTGTTAATTTTTATTTATAAATTTATATGTTTGTGTTATTTAAAATTTTTCAATATTCGGTAAAAAATACGAAAATTAAATTACGCATACATTTTATTACCTCTTTTTATGAAATGGTGTTTTCATTCAACGTGTGTAAACAACACATCTCTAATAATTAATTTATAACGTTTTAAATTACGCGACAAAAATCTTTTAACGTGTACTCAATATATTGATATTATATTATATTTCCATCAATGATTTCACATTTCGCCTGCTTGGTTATTACACAGTGCCAATCTATGAATTTTCTACGCTATAGAGCTGCCCCGCTTCGAACATATAGACATCTCAGACGTTCCATCGCACGTACCGCTACTTTGTGTCAATCGACTGCAACTCGTCGTTTATGCGAATTCACAATTCATCCACGGATCCAATTTTCTCTTTCAATAGTGTCAATTTCATACACAAGCGAAAAGCTTTCTCGTGACTGCTATATTGTATTGGAAAGCGAAAATATCGAGGAAATACGTTCGAGTAAAGATATCAATTGCGCACATATCATTTTACTCATTACGTTATTCTGTCACAATCAGTTATATTTTACTTGAAATACTGTCTGTATTTTCGAAATACTGTCGTTTTAAAAATTAAAGAATACAACCAATTAGTGGATAAAAGTCAAGAAAAATTTATGATTTATATTGAGCGAAATATTAAAAGCGTAAAACCTATTATATCGTGTTTCGCGAATGCGGAGAACGGACCTATATTGGCAAGGTTCTTTCATCGGTTAGAAAACAGGAAGCGTATGGTCTCCGTGATTTAAGCTCACGAGTAAAATCCTGAATAAGCGTGTGGCCAAATAGGACCGACTCGCCGACTGGTGATTCGCCTCTCTGCACTGTATCTGCCCGTACGAAGAATATTTCCCGATAGCGAAAGTCCGATATTCTCTCGTTGCCGCAAAAAGGTAAATAGGATAGAAAATGAGCCGACTAACCAAGCGCGCGCGCAATCTCGCCAGCGACAGGTTGAATGCACGAGAAAGAATTTATCTTGGAACTCATTCCTATGGGCGATCACCCCGCCAGATTGAGCTTTACTACCGCCAAATTGCTTCGGGCACGAAAAACTCTCGGAGTCGAATATTATCTCCGAGTCGCGCGAAAAGAGGTATCTTTTTGGAAAGAATTCTCGACAAAAAAAATTTTACGACTATTGTGTCATATCTCTCATTGAAATATTGTCACTCTCTCATTGATTCATATTTTATAAATATACATATATATATATATATATATATATATATATATATATATCAAATAATTTGGTAATTATTACTATAACTGATTATTACTATTACTAAACCATAACTGAGAAATTGGTTAATATTTACTAAATCATTCAGTTGTAATCACTAAATGATTTTGTGATAAATGTCAAATAATTTTGTAATTATTACTGAACAATTCATTTATATTTACAAATCGTTTCGTTATAATTATCACACATAGTTTGGTAATATTTACCAAACACTTTGATAATTATTAAAAAATAATCTGTTTATACTTATCAAATTCTTTGATAATATTTATCATTACTTGTTAATAATCATCAAACTTTGCCAATATTACTATTTTTAACCAAGTCGTATCAAATTTTGCTACAATTATTTGTTAACATTAACCAAATTATTTTGTCATTATTACCAATATGTTTAGTTGAAACTATGTCACCAAAGTTTTTAGTAATTTTTACCAAGTTTGGATTATTATAACCAGTCCTTTTTTTCAGTATACCGTCTATAGGTTTACCATCAAGGTACGGTAATAGAACAGACTGACGTATAATATGCTATATAAAATGTCAAACATATAGATTTATTCGTGTTGTTTAATATTTTTAGACGTGATACAGTTTACACACGATTACTGGGCAATAAACGACAAAAAATAGTAACTCTCGAGAATAAAAATATCGTTAATCGTTAATCAATATTTAATAACGGAATTTCAAGCTTAACTACTAAATACTCAATTTTGAATGTAGAGAAAAATTTCGTAATTAGCGTATTATATTGCGCCATATCATTCAATATATTGGCATATATTGAAATTAAGCTGATATTTTCGTAAGGAAAATTATTATTGCATTGTCACTTGTCTTAGGTATATCAGGATTAAATAGTACATGAGTGATTAAACGCGGTAGAACGGCGACAGAATCCGCGTAGCGCAATCGCGAAACTTGCGGAATATTTATGAAAAATATTCAAGAGTGGCAAAAGCAAAATGAATAATTCCCGGGGGCGGTGAGGTAGTTGGGCATCAACGTTTCTTGCTTCCTCCGGTGGCAAGTCGGCGCCGGGCGTCTACCGACTACAAATGTACATGTATTTCAATATATTAACGCTCCGCAAAGCGAAACGCAATTATCCTCTCTAATCTAGAGTTATATCCTCTCTCATTCCATATTCTTTACAATGATTTGCTATTCAGCATTTTCCTTGAATCGTATCGCAATGCCGTGTGTGCATAACATAATGCTGTGCATGATTGATACACTGTATAACATTTGAATATCGTGCTGTAACGTTCGAAACGAATAACGCTAAATAAAATGTTTTCATATTAATACATCGGAACAAAATAAAATATAATATTTTCGGATTGTTTTATGAATTGTAGGCAAATGATGAATGCACCCCATTCAAAACACGCAACATTTTCTTCTCTCCGCGATTTGTAAGCCGTGAAATAGCAGCGATTCTATCGCGGCTTCGAGGCTTTCGATATAGCCATCACGTTCTTTTTTTTTTATAAACTAAGATTAACGCGCCACGCGAACGATACCGTAATAATCGTAGCTTTACATCTTACGTGACCTAGGTGTAAATAATTTCCGCCTCAAAGCGGTGTTAATTATAGCACTAATGACATAATTGCATATTAAACGACGCCGAGATTGTGGGCTCTTTTCAATAGATTTACTACAAACAATCGATACAGATATTGTTCGATAGCGGGGCAAACAATCGCAGCCTTACTATATCACACTGACCGAGGAGCATAAACGTATAATGAGCACTTGTTGCTTACACAATTGGCCTAGGTTAGGTAATTTACTCGAGCGCGACGTTCGGTATTGTTTCTCAGCGCGCAGCGTATTCGTTAACGAGCGGTGCGCTATTAACTGTAAAGACAATTTATTACTCACTGCGTCTCGTTATCGGTCCAGACCGAGAAATAAAAAAGACAGGAGAAAATAGCAAAGGGGAGCGGAAGGCAGAAGAAGATGCCGCTGGCAAAAACGGGATCTCAAGACAGGGTAATACGACAATTAATTGCCGCACACACATATCGCCATCATTCATGCGTGAACGGAATAAAAAAAGAAAAAAAGAAAAGATCCCAACCATATGAGAATGAAAAAGAGAGAGAGAGAGAGAGAGAGAGAGAGAAAGAGAAAAAAGAATAAAAAGGTAACGTCATTTATTGTGCGGATAAAAGGCAGATCGGTACGTGGCGTTATCGGTCCACTCACGCGGTGTACACAATGTACATATATTCAGTGAAAACCAAGTTCGTAGTCTCTCTCATTCTCACCCTCGCTATCTCTCACCGGGCATTATGTAGAACTCCATCAGTAGGGATTACTCCCGCCGGTAGGCCGGATTAAAAATTACGCCCGGATTACGGCACACGAAAGGATTTTTGTCATATCTGCTAATGAATCGACGGCCCACATTTTAGAATTACCACAGCCCGTGCACCCGCGCGCGCCCGGAAATGCAAAATCCGGAGGCGGCGAGTTGCTGACGCTACCTTCGCATTATATTTTTCATACCCTTGTTTTGGGAGAAAAAAAAATATTATTTCTGCTTACGTTTTCGTCAGAAGTGATACGAGTAATTAGATTATACGGATTTCATATTAACGTACCAAATTACGTGCAAACCGCATAAGCGCGCGAGCTATTAATTAATCCTCTTAAAAGATGCGTTATTAGTTACGTAACTTCTATTTTTTGTGTAAAAGGATTGTCTTTGTTATCTCTGAAAATAGTAACATAATATATCATTTTTTAAAGTGAAAATCACACGTTTTCTCTCTCATTTCTCTTTCTTTTATATTTTCGTAATTTAATCAGTCGTTAGTATAAGAATAGAATGTATTTTGCAAAGAGAGTTATATCAAAATTTCTAGGCAATCATCTGTATTACTTAATAAATAATGTAGCGTACAATGATACAATGCTGTTTGCCATTTGACGTTTATTTAATATATTAAATGACAGCTTTTTCGCAGTGCAGCTGAATAAAGTTTCAGATTAAACCATCCCGTTTTCCATTTTATCAATTGTGAATGCATCCACCTATTTTGAAATAAAAAATTATTGATAACTCCTGTAAAATTCTATAATAGGATCAACTGCTGCCACACTATTAATATATAATTTACATAACTCACACACGAGCAAAAAAAGTAGGTAAACTAAAAATAAGTAAAATAAAGTAAATGCAAATTACAACACGACTCCACATCGCAGAGATAAATCGGATTTCGCGATAGCTGTCGGCGTTGACTTTACGAAAGTCGACCGAGTTTACCGCGCAACCAGGCACGGCGAGTTTTATCATGCAGATTTTCTTTTTACATCGCAAGACCAAATATCGAGATTCCACGGAAGAATATCTCAGAACGTGTGGAATGTACTGTGATATGGCGCAACGTCGCGTTTAACAGTGTAAGTTGCAGTACAAGAGCATATTTGTGGAGTATTGTGAGTAAACCTGACATATCGAGAATGCTTATCGACTTTTCGAAATTCTTCTGGGAAAAATCGAGAAATAACTATCGAGTGTAAATGTTGAAGCATTTTTTGCCGGACAATTTACATAATGCCCGATTCTGCATTGATATAGCAACATATATCGATATTTGCGGCGCGGGTCAAGTGTCACCGCAGTGACATTTAATCGCAATTTCTCTGGCACCGTGCCTAGTAGTAATGCTTTACCGCCGGACAGACGCTGGCTGACTTTTACGGACTCTTTCTACTGCGTTAAAAGGGTCATTCGCGTGCGACTATTTTGTTCACTTTAATCACGTTGTTATCGATAAATTCAACCAGCAAGGGTATATATACACATATTTAAAAATGTATATTTATATGAAATATTGTAAAGCGTTCACGTTTATCAAAATTCACATAAATAATGTTACGTCAGGACGTATTCACGTTTTAAAGCATGTAACAAAATAAATACTTTATTTTTGTTACACAATTATGAAAAAAGTATCGTTAAACTACATTAAAACGAATATATGAGAGTTTTTATTTTTAATAAAATCAGACTTACAATCAGAAATATAGATTTTACGTGGCAGATATTGACGTATATTAGAGACACTGATTTTTGTTTAATTAATTTGCATTAATGTATTAACAATAATCGATATTTTACGATTTATTTCGACGGTCGGGAATAATCTAATGCTTACGTAATGATCATGAATTATAGATGCACGTCGATAATCATTAAGCTTTTTTGATTACAGCAGGATTTCTACAAAAATAAAGCGTTATTCGCGTGTATCCACTGTCAAGTCTACCGTGGATGTTAGGTTTATCCTCCGCGGAATAGTCGTATAACTCGGTAACGTTTGAAATCAAATAAGAACTAAACGGACATCCAAGCGAATACAGACACAGAGGATAACATCTAGATCATCTGTACCCTCGAAGCTCACCGACCTGTAAGTCCGGTGCTTTCAAACCTTCCGAGCATTCTTCTCCTCCCCCCCCCCCCCCCCGGGGCCCCAAGCTTCTCCAGACGAGTATCGGGGAAATGAAAAAAGAACGGAAAAGATACCATCGACTCACGTCCAGCGTGCAAGACGACAATATAGGACTATGATGCGCAACAGCAGCCAGAAGCTAAAAAACTATTTCCTCACCAGCGGACGGACGGACATTTTTGCCTTTTGGCCGTGTTTCCGGCGCGCTTTCACGGTTATTGTTCCCCGCCTCCCCTACTTGTTATTATCGTTCTTACCATTTCCTCGCTTCTCGAGCTCGCATACCACGTGGTACAGTACATCCGCGCATGGCACAAATTCCAACCCCCGTGTATAGAACCACCCCCATTCATCCACCCACGGTGCTTGCCTCGGGGATGGTTCCGCTTTTAATCTGGCCCAGGAAAAATCACCGTGGTTTTCTGCACGTCCGTCCGCGACAGACCTCTTTTCTTTCCCCCATCGGATATCCCACACTCCAAACGTCTCACCTTGTCTTGCAAATTCTTACTTTTTCCCGAGCTTTCACTGTCCCGTCCCTCTGAGCGATTTTCAGATAAATTAAGTGATTAATTGTTGAAATTAAAACGAAAATCTTAAAATCCAATGCTCATAGAATAGTGATAACGGAAAATTATAAAAAATCTTTGTAGCAAAATTCAGATAACTATCCGAGAAAAAATGGTATAATTGGTCAGATGTAAATATGTATATTTAGTTATGAAAAAGTCTGATAACATATGGAATTTTATATGATTATATAAAATTACATATATTATCGGACCTTTTCATAACTAAATATACATATTTACATCTGACCAATTATACCATTTTTTCTCGGGTAAATATTAGTAATGTTAATAATTGACAACAAACTTGATCAAATCTGCTATCAATATGCCAATATTGCTAATATTTTGATTACTGGAAGTGTATTATCTAAATAAAAAATCTTTTGTTGTCATTCAATAAATTTTTAATTATTTTTTCAAATTTATGACAAAAAAGTTAATTGATTTTCAAAATTGTTATGTCTAAAAGTATAATCTCCTAAATAAACTCATTTTATATATGTATGATATATAAAATAAAAATTTTAATTAAAATTAAATTTGTTACCACGCATTTCTACTAAATTCTTGAGTAAATTTTTAAAACATAACATTTTTTGTCGTGTAAATTTTTGAATCATTCGAATATAGTAGTGTTCGTCTCGAGTTCCTTTTGTCTCATAAAATGATAGGAGATGCGCAAAAGATGCATATTAGAATTCCAATAAAGCACGCAAAGAAATACGCGAGTGTGGGAAGCAGGAATTTATAGCAATGTTGATGTTCATCGCTGGCTGCTACGGCACGCTATGGTAATCGATAACCATGCAAGAGCGTACGTGTAATTTTTGTTGGCTGTATTTGCGTTTACGAAAAGCTTGCGCAGTTTACGGTAAAATTGCCTCATCCATTAATTTTCTTACAAAGAAGAAGAGGCATTATTACGGAGGTCAGAAGGTCAGCGACCGTTGAAAGCATTGCGTGGCCATAAGATTATAGGAACGTAACTATTGTTTTTCATTATTTATTCATGCAAGCGTTACATTCAAACATTTTACTGTAATGTAATGCGTGATCAAACCGTTTTGAAGTAAGCAATTATTTTATAATAATCTGATCTACAATATTGTATGCGTTTGTGAATTTTGCATTGTAACGTAACATTTTAACGCAGAAATTGTTACATAATTCGCGATAGGGATTTACGATTTTGTTCACATCGTCCTGTCATTCGAATATTACGGAGAATGTGAGCGCCTGGGTGTTTCAACATTGAAACGAATATTGTCACACATGCTTTCCATGGGGATAGCTGTGAACCTTCTTTATACTCGTGAACTTTATAGCCGTCAGGAAACTAGGAATCTGGGTTAAGCAGCCGTCAAGATGAATTTACGGTGATAATATCACAGAAAAATTGCATTTCATTCACTAACAGAACGAGGGGATGGGCCTTTCTTATTACTTCTTATCGATCAACACGTCTGCCTTTTCCCCGAAAGGGTTCAACGTTCGGCCTCAAACATTAGGTCGCTATGAAATGATTATGCGAATCAAATGTACAAATAATGTATGCATTTCGACGTCATTCTTTTCCATAATTTTACATTCTTAATTTTAGCGCTAAACTGAATAGATTCTTTAATCACTAATTGGATTGTTGTAAGTATAAATTGGATTAAATGTTTCAAAATAGATAACGAAAAAATTCTGCTGATGTAAAAATTACGGAGAAAAACGAACCAAAAATAGATAATTTTCTTAAAAAAGTTTAAATACAATCGACTCTCATAAACGTAGAAAATAATTTTCGCGTCCCTTTGAAGCGTTTATTTCTGTAATTGACATCATAAATCACTATTTTTCGAAGTCTAAGTGCAGGCGAAAATGGAGGAAAATGCTAACACCAGCGCTGTGTGCATACGTATGGCGGTACTACTTAGTCGGGAAGATGCGCAGTACGATAGCAAAATTACCATAATGCGATTAGGCGAAGTTGAGCGAATGTGCATACAATCAAGAGTTGGAGAAGATCGAATGGCAGAGAGGAGGGGGAGGGGATGGGGGGGAGAAAGAGAGCTACAAATGGAAGAGCAAGAGAGAATGAGTGTGGACGTGTGTCAGAAGAAGAGCGAAAAGGAGGACGAAGGTATAATAAAGTATCCCACGGCCGACGTAAAGAGCGGCCGTAAAATGCACCAAGTGCCGTGCTCGTAACGGCGTACGAGTTTACTCTCTATTCGCTCTCTCCGTTTTCTTCCGCCACAGATAGCTTCGATCCCGGAGTAAAGTGCTCTGTCGATTGTAGCATTCCGCTGAATTAAAAGTAGCCACCGATAAATGCACGGAGAAGTCCCGCTATGTGTATCGACTTCGTGCGCCGCAGTAATTTCGATTATTCAGGCATGTTTACGTTTAAGCATTTTAGTGCAGAATCGATAACTTTTAGACGTTGCGGATCAATATTTTAGGAAGCGCTATCCAATTGTGATCAATATTTAAAAACGGTCTGTTTACCCCAAATGGATATAGCGGTTTTAATAACATAATTATTAAAACCGCTGCCCAGCGTTACAGCCGTTAAAGCTTTTTGCATTTATTTTTCATGTAAATGCCGCCAATTTATTCCGCGGTATAAAACGCCAATATCATAAACCGTTTAAATAGATATTAATTTGGAATATGCTTATAATCATATGGCAACGACACAAAATAGTATTTGCAATAAATATTTTATGATTATTATCGATGCATTTTCACTGTGATTGCATAATTAACTTTTTTTTGCGCTTCCACTGCATTTCAATAGATAAAGCTCCACTGCTCGGATTTTAATTCATATTGACTATATACATAACTCAACTCGAATATATAAATTAACGTTTACGTATATTCGTCTTTTAGACATTTTTCTACTTTGGAAGAAGACTGAAACAAGATAGCTAAGAGATCTCGAGGGTCGAATGTACATCCCCCTCTAATTGCCGTGGCGTAATTAGCTCGGTACCCAACTACCGCGGAATAATTTATCAGAGTTGTTATTAAGTCCCGACCAAACCGTTACGAAGAAAAATCATCTAGAATTATACCGCCGCAATCTTTCTTATCTGAACATCGATTTAAAAAACACGCCATCATAAATTTTCTTCACTGAAAGGCTTTAAATTTTGATTATATTTACCACCTAGGCATTTTACCAAAATACGATCTCTCGTTTTATCATAAATGAAAAGTATATTTTCATGAAAAATATATTTCGCAAATAGGAAAATGTCGACATTTTCGGAATTTAGATAGATGGGTTATTTGCAAATTATTTAAAAATTACATTTAATAGAAAAACAAAACAGAAAACCAAAATTAATAAAAAAATAATAATAGCATCGATGAAAGGTATAGCGAGCTGAGCGTGCTGAGGAACGATTTAGAAATGTTAAAAGTCCCTGACGTGGGCGAAAATAAAATTAAATGGATAGCAGAAAGCAGAAATAGAACCAAGTGTCGTGAGTAGAATGTGAATAAAAGAGGAAGACGTAGTAGAAGTTGCCTTCAGGGACGATGATGCGCGCAACGTGCACCATCGCCTTCGTCTCTGTTTATGACTCCCAGCCTGTTGATTTGCGAAATAAAGTCAAGCAAGAGAGATCAGAATTTTCACAATAATATTAAACAAACAACAATCTTCTTTTATTGTCAAATTTTATGTCATGTAATAATGATTGTCGGTAAATATCTCGCGTATACACTTTAATGATCAATATTCAGAAGAATATGATGCATTATATTATTTAAAAAAGACATAGATTTAACTGAATTCTATAAATACGTTGTAAAAGTCGAATATAAACATCGCTGCCAGAAAATACGAGTGCAAAATCAGCATATCATATATTTTCGTTCCGTTAGCGCGCCGCGCCTTCGCTGCATTTCGATTTTTCGAGGCCGTCTGATTTGCCTTTCATCGGGAATTTCGAACACCGCGCGAAACTCGATAGACGTACATAAAGAATGAATTTTTGCCCCGCCTTAAGTAGGACGACGCGTTTTCAGACATAAATTTATTCACAGCTTATTTCAGTGAGAGAAAGAGGGAGAAGCGGGGAACACGACGATGATTCCTCGCGCGGTAGTCAGCGACTTATCTATTCCTGCTCTCGTTCGAGTTCTTATTCGCGCGGGTATTTGAGAAATGCGGCATATAAAAGAGAGTCGGCGTAACAGCGAGCGGTGCACGAAGAAGAGTAATGGCGTGCTGTCACAATACACGTAAGCCGTTACTTTAGCATCGATGGAACACTCATCGATAAAGAATTCAGTACCTTATCCACTCCAATTTAAAACTTTTTGAGCGTTCAGCGAGCGACAAATCATTCAGTTGTGTGATATGTAGAATTGCTCTAAAGGGAAAGAATTGAGCGCTCGAGATATCATATGACATATTAATAGCCAGGAAACCTCCTTTTGAAACCTCCATCTTTCCATCAATCATTAGTATCGGAGCATAATGCTCGCAAACATTACGTAGATAATGTATCTAAATGCTAGATATATGCAAATAATAATCTATAAATATCAAAAATTAATTTACAGCGCAAATTAAATGATTCAAGCTGCATCATATTGTATGATGTGTGCAATTTCAGGTTCCATAAATCTAGAAACATTTTTCAGGATGAACCAGCTGATATAGGAAGATGTATAGGTCAAACTAGTTAACCAGCGCATGCACAACGGGGCGAGAGAGAAAGAGAGAAATCGAGAGAGATTGCAGGAAAAAAAAAGTTGCGGGGAATGCGGTCGATATTTGGCATATGCAAAACCAATATGGGAGCACTTGCGGTTATTCCTCGATTCCAAACCTGCCAATTTCTCGTTCTGAACTGAAAATTTTCCACCTTTTAAGCTTGTGTTTAACTCTCACTCTATGTAACTGTACAATGTTATTATAACAACAGTCGAACCTAATAACCATAATTTACTTTGTTACCGTGAGTCGCATGCAGTTCCACAATTTTCTCGATGCTGAATTTTTTCATAAATTCGCCGCAGGGGAAATGCGTTCGATAGCAAAGCATAGTTTTTTGTAAACAGCGCGCGAACCGGCTGATATACGTCGAATGTGTGTGCTCGCCATTAGGAGAGTCGCCGTTTAAACACCGTGCGACACAACGCTACTTAAAACGCGACATAGCGTGCGAGGATATAAAAAAGTTGGATCGACGAATGGACGCGGCGTTGCATTTCGCGCCCGAGTGACGTGTCGTTCGCCGTATGCATTCGTTTCGCTTTGAATTTATGCATTACATAAATACGCTCGTTATATGTTGAATATATACAGTAACATATACGTTAAAAGGAACGACAGTAAACACGTTGACGAAAATTGGATTCCGTCTATTTTATAAAATATTACTTATTTAATAAAAAAAAACTCGACGGAAACGCGTAGTGTACGGGCAATATACTGCGTATTATTAACTATTTCACTATTAGTTCTCTCATACTCTCTATTCAATATTGATTATTCATTATCTTTGATACACGACAATCTATTGCTGGAATTACTGCAGAATCATCTAATTGCTCGTACATGTCAAACTTACTTTAAGGGGCTTTTAGTCGATTTGAACATGCTGAATAATTAACTCCATCTAGAGGAATTATCTGTTAATGCATTATGATTTCTCAGTAATCATCAGTATTATTAGTAGCAGAATTTATTTACGGAAAGATAAATATTGTAATTTATTAAATTGCCGAGTGCACATGGAGTTTTAGACAAAAATTTCAAGAAATAACGATACAACTTTTCGTAAAGGGATTTACAATTTAACATTTTGATATCAATCAAGTACTTATTCGGTGTTTCATATTTCATGTTATGGGAAACTAGTTATCACAGTCGATCAATGTCGCCACGATATGCAAAAATAAAATCGATGCTCATTCCGATCATCATTAACCAATTATTGATATGTATCCAAATGTACTTTGATAAACGAGCAATAAACACACAAATCCCTCATTCAATAACAAAACGATACAATAAATGAAGTGCGAAATTTGACTTTGATATTGTCACGTTGCAAATGAACATTTCTCCTGAGATACATTTGCTCGGATTTCACGCGGAATTTTATTCAACTTAATTTTCTAGCTACCGCGCGCGGCAGCGAGGAAGAAGTCGCGTTCGGATTCTCCTCCGGAGGAACGTAATAAAACGTGAAACCACTGAATGCGAAATGTGCTTTCTCTCTTTCTCGGTAACAGTGACGGAATACCGCGAGAAATTGTCCCCCTTTTTCTTACGACGTCCCTTCGTCCGTGCGCTCTTGAGTGACAACCCTCATTACGAGTCACGATATCGCGATAAAGCTGCCGGATGTCTCGTCACGGATGTGAGGTCAGGTTGAATTTTGCCCGCTGCACTTTACGGTGCCCATTGGATGAAAAATGAAGGATTTAATGAAGCGAATCATCTGGAACTGACAACTGGATGTAAAGGAAAGGTAACAAGGCGAGTCAGTGCTGAATTTAAAAAAAACCGTTTTAGTGCCAATTTCGCGCTCGTTATTGCTCGTTATAATACAAAAGACGGTCGTAGTTTTGTGCCCGCTGCGAGCACTGCGGGACGACTGACGACAACGCGACTAGATTCATCCATTATTTTATGAATAATTATTTTATGAAATTGAAAATATTGTGGATAGATCGACAGTGACAAATAACCGTGTGCTATCGTGTGAGAGGCGCACCGAAAAATGATTACAGTTTAATATCAATTCCCGTGTGTATAAATCACATTTGTACGAAACATGCATTACGCTAAAACGTTAACACGACGATAAAATTCGCGAGCGTACTTTACGCTTCTCGTTATTCTGAAAATTTCATTTTTCGGTGAGCGATTTCTATATTCTGTTCGTTACAACTTTTCGCCAGTAATCAATTTAATTAAAATTTACCGAGAGAAATAAAGTCCTAGTGGCGATACTCGCAAAGCGTAAACTGTTATATCTGCGACAATTTGTGTGCGTGTCGGGTAATACAGCACACACCTGCTAAGTAATTGAGTACGATCATTCGGCATCGGTGCGTTCGATCGACGAGTTGCTGACCGGTTGACGAGTGCGCGTGCGTTTGTCGATGAATAAATTATCGGGTGCCCACCGCGCAGTCAGGCGGTTGCACTAAAGCCAACATTTCCCGAATTTTTATTAATCGGACCTCGGAAACTCAGCGCGCCGAAATTGCGAGTAGCCTGCACAGCGCCGCAATATTAATGGAGCTACGTCACGTCGCTGTGGTTTCGTCCGGGCGGGAATTAATTAACGAGACCGCGCGCCGTGTAACGGAGACGCGCGAAAGAAAGTCCGTGTGTAGGATAAATAGTGGAGCAATTAGCGAAATGCAAGAAAGGGAAAACGGAGCGAAGAAAAGAGCGCAGGTAACGACGTGAGAAAAAATAGTGGTCTACGCGGCTCGGAATGTGTGCGTCTCTCCAGGAATTTCTTTCATCGCGATTCCTTTGCGGACGCATCGCTGGCAAGCATCCGCATATCGTTCTCAGTATTTGTCCATCGTTTCGACCTAACTCGCTTCCTTCTATCTACCTTAGTCGCGTCGTTCTTTAATACATCGCTGCGCATTCCTTCAACCGACCCTGTTTTACGCAAAGATCGCAATCCACGCGTGTAACGAGTTTTTACCTTCCCTTCGCAAGGGAAATTTTATTTGTTTTCTACGTATCCTTTAGTTCGCCCAGCTCGCGCATAAATACATGTCAGGCATTTATATTGTGTCGATAAAATCGGAGAAGATTTTTCGCAGGAAGACAACAATTAGCGGCGCGTGATTAAATATTCTGCATTCATTAGTGAAAAAGTTGTAACTATAATAAATTGTTAATTAGTATTACGCTTCAAAAATCAGTGAAAAATATTTTTATCAATTTTCACGACATCTTTCTCGTTGAACATCCAAATTGAATGTAATCACGCTAATTACAAAATATATTTATCTAGATGACAAAATATCATGCGGATGGTAATGCTGCATGTCATAAATAACCGACGGTTCGATAATACAAAATGATCTGGTTAAATTAAACGTTATATTAAATTGGATTAAACATACGTTTTTATGGCGCGCGCGTGTGTCGCAGTTGCGATATGTCGGGCGATTAATATCTACAGCAGCCGGCCGTCCGCTGATATTAAATTTCCGATGCTTATGTGTAATTTACAAGTGACGTTGTTACAGAAAACACGGAATATACGAATTTTCGCGCCATGAATATTAATGTCACGACAGATTATTAGAAATAACGCGCGTCCGATATATGCGCCTGCCGGCATGACACAGCGATTCCGGGACAATTATTTCCCCATGATGCCGGTATCTCGTTTTCATTCGATTTAAACTGATTTAATTTTACGCCGATGCATAAAATTATAATTACACTGTTACGACCTAGCGGCCTGATGTCAGTCGCGTGCATCAAAACGCTCGACTGTTCTTTTCAACGATTTAACCCACGAAAAGGAACATGCGTCAAACTTCCGATTTCACGGCGCAATTTCAATGTTGTTTGTTAATATCATCGTTTGCCTCGAACGTCGCGTCAATATTGCGATAAAACTCGGGAAAGTCGCACAATAAACCACGCGCATGAGCTGCACCGAATTTCAATCGCTCGTTGGTGCAAGGAAAATACAACGATAAATCACTCGGAGGGACTTAGCGTAATCGGATAACGCTTTTCATAACTCTCACCGGCGTCTTTTGTTTTCGGCCGGGCCGAAAGTACGAAAGTTTCCGTCAATTTCGCCTCCTTACGCGATGCGGCGCGCACCGGCGATGACAACGGCGACGTCTGCACGCGTATTGTGTGCCGGCGCCGTTTTCTCGTTCCCTCCTTCTTCACGAACGATCCCCCCTCCCATGCCCATCCAGATCCTCCCTTGCCGCCAACCCCCCCTGAAGGCATTTCTCTTTTCCGGAACCGCTGCCAAGTTCGACGTCGTGCCCGCCACAACAATGCATCGAAAGTTCCATGAACTTCTGGTTCGTATACCAGTGCGCGTCCTGTTCTTCCCCGGTACCACACGACAGTCGGCCATCTTTCAACCCGTTCGCCCCGTGAAGCGTGTTCCAGCAGTTGCTAGACTGATGGGGAGAGGGACCGAGCGGGACGAGGACATCGCGCGACAGGAACGGAATTTCCATCCACGAACCGAATCGCATGCGGCGCTTAGAATCGTCGAAAGCGACGTTGCAAATCGAGAATCTTTGTCGCCGTGCGCATTCGTTGATCCGCTGATTCGTCTACTCTTTTAAGATGCAAAGAGGATTTTCTGGAAGACGAAAATTCTAAATATTTTCACGAATAAAAGCAACGACTCTTTTCAGCGCCAGACGTATCGCATTATCAATTGAGCAAATTAATCGGCGAGCAATCTTTGATAAATTTGTTGTTTGCGTCACGCAATCAGGATACCATTATTAGATTATTCGGTAATATTCCACGATCGATTGATAAATTGCAGCGGAAGGGAGAAAAAAAAACTGGTAAAACAAAATAACTCGACTTGTGAGCGGCGGTCTAATTTAGTTTCGTCGAGACGGACGATCGCGACGGTAAAAGGACGGAAGTGACTCTCTTCCAGACGGAAGCGGCGGCTTCTCTTACATCCTTCGTAGTTTTCGTTGTGTAATGAGCAAAAAATTGTGGCGCGGCGGGTCTAATGAGATTTCGAATTATGTTGTAGTTAATCCGGTGAGAAAAGGTAACTTTTTCAGTCGTCTCGCGCTCATTGCCACACCTCTCACGAATCCGCACGGCACTGCCTCTTCTTTTCGTGACCCTCTTTTGACACCCTCATGCTTATATGTGACTAGATTACCATCGGGCGCCTTAAAGCTCTGAGGAGATTTTCGTCGCAGATTCGACTTTCTTCCACGCATCCGCGCTCCTACGCGGAAAACGAACGTGAACCAAGAGGATCCACCGTTGAATTCTCCACCCCCACGGTAACAGTCCCCTTTCGCCTCATCCTCTAATACTCCCCATGCCGCTCTTTCTGCCTGCCGCACGCCAACCTGCATTCGATCGCGAATGCGATACAATTTCGACGGTGAGAAGGCGAGGGTGGAATCGACCGGCGAATGGAGTTTGAAATTCCGCCTGACGCAGCGCGAATGCGAGCGAAGAATCGAGCCCAGTGACACGTGGGAAATCACAGCAATCGATTCCATATATTTCTCCACCGTCAGTGATCACTCACGAATACCTGGAATCATTCTTTACGCGTGCTACCGCGCCGCACGCGAGCGAGCCGGTATCTGTTCTACTGGCTCATTGGAATTTCCCGGTAGTAATCGAATTATCTTATGCATATAGCGCACGTTCGTGATAACGATAATGCACATTAACGTGAGGGAGAGAATCAAGCGAGAACGACCTCCGCTGAATGAGCATAGATTTAATTGCGATAGTATATTATGCGTTCATTAGTTGATTTTCTATTCTGCACGTGTAAAAATGTCGAATCGAATATTTAAACTTCTTACATAATATGTAGATGTCAAATGTCGATCGTTTCTTTCCAGCTTTGTCGCGTTATCTAACTGTTATTAAACGATATTAAAATTGAAATCTGATTGCGCTGAATTTAGAAGCATCGCTCGCTCGCGAATCGAAATTCATTTCGTGTCATACGCGTGCTTGCATCGCTTGCATTGTCTTCCAGATTTTATACGCTCTCGTGTTTTATTCATGTCTTACACGGTCATGGCCGCGCACGTCGACAAGATTGGATTTTATTTGGCGAATTGTCTGAAAGAAATTCGACGGTCCACGAAAGTAGATAGGGTAATCTTCGTGACATCTAGAAAATCAGGATAGTCACTTCCAATATATTCCTCTGGCACACGGTGATCACTCACACATTCCTGAAATCCCTTCCTTCGCATGTGGGTCATGCGGCTCGCTGAATTTCAGCCCGCCAGAATTTCCTACGGCGAATAATCGAGTTGCGCGACAGTACGGGACGGCGAAATGATAATAGAAATTGATATCGCGTCTGTCGACGAGTCCACTACGAGGAAAAAAAAGATCGATATTCCATAGAGCGAAAGAGCCATTCGTTTCGACAAATTTCAACACGCGATCCGTCCGCGGCGCATCGATGCGATGAAAGATTGAATCTATGGCTTTCTGTGTACCGCTGCGAGCGATATTAGCCATAAACAATAGTATCGTTTTTATTTGATCTGCAATATATTTGGAAAAAAGTATATAGTTAAATTCGAAATATAAATTGAAGATATTTGTAATTACTATCTTATTAATCGTAGAAACAACATTGGTCGCAATTTTATGGTAAAATATTTTTTCGAGAGAAATTTGCATATAAACGAAACTTTCTCTTATATCTTCGCAGTTTACAGTTTGCCGTTCGCGAAATCCCTGTGTATTTTCGACGATTAGTCGTTCCGCCGAGGCGAACAAGTGGCTGTATTTCCATGCGCGTCGTCGCGTCTGGCGGGGTGAAAATTTCCCTGCAGTTGGCACACCAAACCGGTGTACACAAGCGGCGGCCAAGTGAGCCGGGAATTTAAGGTCGAATAAAGTTGTTAAACCCATTGGGTTCTAAGACCGCGTTTTCTAAAGGATAGGAAGGCGGTTGGAGTTGCGTCTTGCAGGCGTACAACTGCCGTATAAGACAACGTAAACCCTTGTCTGCGAGTTTCGAAACGGTCGTTTCGCACGCGGAGCGCAATTTTTGGTTTGCGGGCGTCGACGCTCGGTGCCGCTTGCGATATAATTTTGCGAGAATCGTTGCCGATTTTTCTCCGCGCTTTCACCTCGCATTCCTTACGTCGCGCCATCTCCATTTTCACGAGCTTTGCATCTCGGCCAAATGCGTCCGATTCTGCATGCAAAACCGCGAATATCGATGTCATGAATGTTCAGCTCCGAGTTGAAAATCATTACGATCCAACCCATCCAGCGGTACTTTCAACGAAGAGATCTACATGCCATTTCGCACGAAATAACACGTTTTGAGGGTACTTGTAAAATTCATAGATGGTCGTTTGCGCACTTTCACAATTCATTTCGTTAAAAATACGCTTTTACGATTTTTAGTACTATTCCATGCGTGCGTTAAATGAAAGACCAATTTGTCGCGTGCTTGTGCGAAAATCGTCGATTGAACAATCAATGATGAATCACCGCGTCAAAGTATAATTTTCATGACGCATCGAATGTGTCACGGTTTGAAATTAACTAGGGTTTGGAAAATTTATATAGTAAATGAAGAGTCGATATTATAAAGCATGCGCGTTAACATTTGCGACAAAATGCGATATATAGATCGCGTCATTTGATTTATTTCATAAGCGGCGGGCGCGACGCGCTATTGTATCGAGTTTTCAAACGAAGAAACTTGCCGCCAATGGTGGTTCGATATAACGACGCGAGAAGAACGACGGTTTGGAGAACGCGTTGGCGCAAGAAAGCTGGGACACAAAGGAAAATGAATAATAGAAGGTGGAGCAAAGCATGTAGGACGCATATCGAGCGATAACAGCCGCCAACAGTGAGAGAAGCTTATCGTTTAGAAAGTAAAACAGCGCACGCTGAATATTGAAGGGAATTTGAATCTCATTTGAATACATCAGCATGATTGGTAAATTATTTTCTCCTGTGTAAAGTTTATATACACAGACGCCTAGGAACAGGGCGTGAACAGCACCGGCGTCGTCTTGTATCAGCCCCTGTTAACACCTAGAGGCGCTTAACGCCGAAATCAAGTGCCGTAGCTTTGCACAAGCGCGCTTTACGTCATCGACGCGAGCGAGCGAGCGAGCGAGCGAGCAAACGAGGTGATATTTTGCCACAAGAGCTTTACAACGTTACGAAAATACAGAAGATAACTGTACACGCTCAAGGAAATATCATCTTCGATAAAAATTCCATTTTCTTCATATTTTTACGAGTACCAACTTGTCTTAACATTTTCATTGAAATATCTTTAAAAATAGTTTCATATTCATTTTTTTTTTAAATTCCTGTGAGGAACGAATGCAGGATATAAATCTGCCGCCTCCTATATGTTATACCTGTATGACATATTGGCAATTACTTTCTTCGAAAACATGATTTTGCTATTCGTCTATTTCAGAGACAGCGAACGAGGCGTCGACACCCTCCCACGGGATAATTTAACGAGACAAGCCCAGACTCCGAAGGGGTCGCGCATCGACGCGTGTACCCTCTTTCACAGGCGCACGTATACACGCGGAGCACGTAAGTTTAATATCTTCGTGTACCAAAGCGCACTAACGCGTCGTGAGACGTCGCCGGTGGCGGGGAGGGTAGAGTGCAAGGAGGGCCAAGATTATTGCTTCAATATTGCCGCGATGTCAAGCATCGTAGTTACGTCTACGTATCCGCCCCCCGAACCACCCTATGGAACCCTTCCTTCCTGTCCACGATCCTCGACGACGGCGGTGGAACGCCGTTCTAATGCCACGTGTACACGTATGCTGGCAGTAGTTGCACGTGTGCACCCTCGACGACGTTTCGCCGTTATTAAGCCATCTCTTACCTGTTATACCCCCGTAAGCTTCGCCACCCTTGCTTTCGGTCTGACATACAAATCGGGAAGTGCTGTTGATAATATCGGAATATCGAAGGGATAAATGTTCATGTTTTCGCAGTTTGTTGAAAATTAAACGTGATTAGAGTTTTTGTATCTCTTAATTTTTTATCATTTATCCAAAGTATAAAATGTATGGAATTTGATACTAGCAAATTTTTTTAAAAATTAAACATGATATACTTTATGAATTATCATTAATATAGTAATATGACACATATAATGTATATATAAAATAGTGTCATTCTAATTATACAAAATAATACTTGAATAGAATAACTGAATTTTGCAGATACCGATAAATTATAATTTTAAACTTTGATCTGTACAATTTATCACATTAAGCTTAACCATGCTTACATATATAGAATTATATGAAATTTATGCGACCGGCTTCTTTAATTATTAGAGAGACAAATAACGGCCTAGTTCATGAACAAACACAACGCATCGGTCGTAGAAGCTGCAGTCGTAAAGATAAAGCTTCAACTTCATGGAAGCAGCTTTGCTCTTGAAATATTGTCTACGAAGAGAAACAAGAGAGTCCCGCATACTGAAAGAATTACGTATGCATGTCTCGTGAATTTCTGGATCACAACAGAATTCCTTTATTCAAAAAACAAATATAGCGCCGTACGTCTTGTGCGGTGAAACAAACAGTCCCGCGTCTGTGAAATTGGAACGCATCTACTATGTTAACATTTGCGACGGAAAGTTCCAGAACATTTAACCTTTTTTATAAATGTGAACATAAAGAATATAAGCAGGTTCAATAAATACTCGTGAGAATGACAAATGAATATCTGAGATGTCCACAGAAATAAATTGATCGATATTTCCTAGTGTTACATTTTACTTTTCTATTGAAAAAATCAGGTTATTGTGTGATAAGCGCTGCACTTTTCAATCTTACATGAAAACTACTATTACGTTGCATATATACGCTTTCCAGTAGCAATAAATAATAAAAGATAGATAGATTATTCATGATTGAATCGTCATATGGCTTCTTTCTTTATACTGGAAGAAAGACTTGGAAATTAGGTGCACTGAATTGCTGCTCATGGTTTTTTCTTTCACAAATTCCAATCAAAGCGCAAAAAGTGCGTTGGTGGAGAACATTATGTTGAATCAATCGGCATTTGTGAAAATACGTTGATTTAGCAATCAGAGTGGAGAGATCGAGAACAAGAGAAGAAGAAAGAGCGACTGAGAGGTCAAGAGATAAACGGAGAGAGAGAGAGAGAGAGAGAGAGAGAGAGAGAGAGAGAGAGAGAGAGAGTGAGTGAGTGATTGAGAAAGGAGAGAGAGAGAGAGAGAGAGAGAGAGAGAGAGAGAGAGAGAGAGAGAGAGAGAGAGAGAGAGAGAGAGAGAGAGAGAGAGAGAGAGAGAGAGAGAGAGAGAGAGAGAGAGAGAGAGAGAGAGAGAGAGAGAGAGAGGCGAGAGAGATGGAGAGAGGGAATGCCCAACAAGCACCACTAGTAATTACAACACGGCTACACGGAATCATTTGTTTGCGCATTGTTGCCGCAAAGCATTGTTGCACAATGAAATGTTCCACCACCAGCGTCTATCATGCACACAGGCACATCCTTCTGTCCTCTTCCGTTGTATATGGTCCTTGTGCAGCTCAAACGCATTGTGCACCCCTCTCGATTCGGCCCACCGATATATCTACGCACACATACACGCCGACGCACGGATTGTGCGCCGACAAACGTTGCATCTTTCAATCTGACGCGGAAACTACGGTTACGCGTACGCTTTCCGGCAGCGACAAATAAAACAAGCGGAATGCAAAGCTGTCCGATTTGTAAGTAGGTTTACCCTGTCATGTACGGACACAACGAGACGGATGCAACCACGAGACGAATGCGCGCGTTGGATATCAGCGCGCTGTATAAATTAATTTTCGCAGAAGCGAGGACGACAAGTCTCCTCTTATTATGAAAATGGTGGTGCAGTTAATAGTGATATGTATTTAAATACAACGTAATTATAATTTTCACGCTTGAAAATTATATATGATTTTAGCAAATTTCTTCTATTTTACGCATTGTAATACCTGTACAATAATGCTTACGAGCATGTGTATTACACGATAAATATTTGATTCGATTAGGCTACAGTATACAATATTAAAATCTGTTTTTATCGACGATATTTAACCGATATATTTATTGTGTAAACGCGAATATTATATTACTATATTGATTTTAAAATAATACATAATATGAACATAAATATATTTTTTTCGAAATTACACCGCGATAATCTTACGCAATTCATATTTATTTAATATTTGCCTCGGATCAGCACGGTACATGGAAAGTATAAATATTTCCCTTGTGCGACAAAAAACAGTATATTTTTAGTTATAATATTGATGAAGCAGAGACACATCTATTTAAGCAAACCAGCTATTCACGCTGATATTAATTCCGCTCTTGCCGCAGATTCTGTATTGCGGTTCCACTGCTGCTAATAACACCGCTCCCAACCAGTCACTCGTTATTTTTCTGTCAAATGCGGATTCCAACAAGGCATATTAATTATCGAAGATGCTACCACAGGCAAAGCAATTTCCTCCCCTCCCTATCCCCTCCCGGCACGAGCCCAACGTCGGTACTGCCAGAAACGCGAGTACGTATTGGTTGCGGACTATACCGGCCGCACGTCGAATATCCGATATCATCCAATATTTCATAATGGATATCCAATATTTACGATAGTGGACAGACGCCTGTGGATGTGCGATGCAAAAAGCGATAGGGGGCGATAGATAGAGAGAAAAGCCGGGTACAAGTAGAAATGCAAAGCGACTGACAATGAGAATGAAAGAGAAGCATAAAAGGGAAAAAAATGGAGACAGGAAAAAACGAGAAACAGCGGGGGCAAGCGGAATCCAGAAGAATGAAAAGGATTTAGATACTAGTGAATTTTCGATCGCGCAAGTGTGGAATACTCGTTTACAAGATTCGATCCGCCTTCGGCGTAACCGAAATCTGCGGTAATTATTCCACGAATGTCCGACATGATTGGAATTATATACATCGCGCTTCTGATTTCGGAAATGCCACCCAATATGCTCCGGTGCACATAGTTACATAATCATAAATATTTGATACGTTCGACTAGTTAACGATTGAACAGAGATAGAATAAGTGGATAACTAAATATTCAAATACACGCGCGAGTATGTTCGGGCATACAAGCGTGCGGTACTAGAGGTACCACTGGTAGAATTGACGTGTCAATATTACCACATGTACATTCCAACGAAATTATCAACGCAATCATGTCCTGAAACAATTCGTATGTAGATCCGAAAAGGCCTGAATATATCGAAATCTGGTTAATAATTCGATAATTGATCTGATGATTAAGTACATATCAAATAGATTTTATGATTAAGTACATATCAAATAGATTTTATGTGAAATTGATGAGAGGAGGATTACAGAATGTAAGACATAATGTGAAAATTACATTATTTTTTTAATAATGCAATATCAAAGTTGCAGTAATTTGACTTTAATTGAATAAAGTAGATACATTACTATGCATAATATATAAGAAAATAAACTTACACTTGTGTGTACGACACACAAATAAGTATATCAAAACAGCATATATTTACATAGTAATTCAAAATAATATATCACAATATAATAAAAAATTAAAATATAGATCCCTCATAAAGCAATAAAGAATTACAGTTTGTCTCGAATTTACTTTTAAGAATATTGCGAGGTATATAAAAATTCTACTCAAAATGATTATTTATCATTGTTCGCAAAAATTGCTAAACAAACTTAGAAAGTTATATATCATTTGTATTACAGCGGCACCACCACAAATCGCGCAATTCAAGTTGATGCACTTTGTCTGCTGAAGCTTGCTTGAAAACGACGTTTCTATAATCCCAAGAGAAAGCACTCCGAGAGAAATGGTATTGTACGCAAACCTCTGCATAGAATTCGAGACGAATGAAGGGCAGAACACCCCTTTCTCTAGTACCTTGCACAAGCAGGTTCGTGTAACCTCAAGTAAGGTCCAGTGCAAGCTCTTCCCTCCTCCATCATGAAATTACGAAATTCTGCTTGCAACCTGAGCCATTGTGAGGGGTATTTAATATCAAGAACTAGACCATTTCACGCCTTATTCTGTTACAAAATGTACAAAAAATATATCTTATTCTTTCGTATCTTTTAAACGCGAAGCTATTATGTAATTTTGTGATATATTGCAATTTAAAAATAATTACATGTAAAAAAGTACTTTATATCATTAAATTTCCATAATTAATAAATGTCGCGTTTGTTAATAATTCGATCAAGCCAATTTTTTAATTATATATTAAAATAAATTGAAATTATATTCATTTTCATCATTAATCCTCCAAAATATCAATTAATCATTAATCATATAAAAAATCAATAACAGTTTGTAAATTTCTAAAATGATAATATTAATTTTCATAAATTTTTATTACCTCAAATGCTCACATTGTTATTTATGCAAACAAGTCTATTATAATATATTATAATATTTACGAATATTCAACGTTTACCTTATTTGGATTAGTATCATGCAATGCTAGACGCGCTGTTGCAGACTTCAGACTTGGTTAACGTTAGGATAAACTTCGGATTGCCACTGGCACATATTATACGATACTTGTTAGTACGATTTGTTATGGAAATAACGCACATAATGTTCTACATTATACATTCATCACATTAAATAAGATTACCTTTTGTTAAATTTAACGATTAAGATAATAAATATAATTAATAATTTTTGGAGATATAAAAATATTACTAAAAATTCTTTTCTGTTTCCTTTTTCAGCTGCGTCTTAAAAATTGGAAACATTTATCCCTCGAGAAAAAACCTATCCTTTTCTCACTTGAGAAACACACATGAATCTGATACATTAATCTTTTTGAAAACGATGGTTGTGGGTCGACGGTGATCATTTAGCGGAATTTTTCTTGTGACACCAAACCCTCGCTATGATAACAAACCGATTAATAATGATGGGATCGACGCAAGTTCGATTAAGAGAGAAGGTTTGGAAAAGGGGATACAGAAGGCAAGATCCCTGTAAAAGCTCCTGCCTTTTAAAAGAACCGACGATCCTCGAACATTTGTTAAGCGTCTCGCTGGCGGACGCTTTAAAAACCATGCCATTTGTAACGCTACGACGAAGAAAGTGTCTCCGAGCCGGAAAGAGAACATCTCGTAAGAAAGACATCCGAGACGACCAACGATTAATCCAAAAGGCCCACGTGGGACGAGAAAGGAGGACAATGAAGTAGTTCTCTCGGTGTCTTTCCATTTTTTCACTTGAATCTTGAACCTTTTATATCTTTTCCAATGCTATCCCTTATATATCTCGGCATAATACGCTCATAATATAAGTAAGTCATTTGTAACACACAAATAACAAGAATAATTAAAATATGAGATAACAAAAAAATATACACTAATTAATAAATTGTCACTTTAGTGATTTAGATAAATAAAATATTAAGTAAATTTAGCGTGTGATAAAAATGGCTTATTAATTTATCAAACGCACAATTTAGCTACTATTATTATAAAAATATTAGTCATCCTAATCCGAATTGCATTCCAATTCAAATTACACGAATTACAAATTACATCTTGAAGGAAGAAGTCTGAGATCAACCATCTCGGCTCAATTTTTCATAAGACGCTCACTAGCTTTTATTCAATATTGTACCTATTTCAAAGTTAAAGCTACATACATCGCCCGTTATATGGTATCCCATGTGTGTAATTTCAACTGTAAAATGGATGCAGTGCAGAATAGAAGTCGGTAAGTGTGCCACGTGAAAAACACCCGGTTACCGCATTCAGATTTCTCTTTGCATCCTGGCAAACGCAATGGGTCCGCCGACAGGAATTTTCGACAATTCCGTAGCAATTATCGGAAACGGTTTCCGCAGCTTCCTGAACAGCGACTCTAGATTCATTTCCTGTCCTCACCTGCTTTGAAATCGGCGACCTCACACCATCGTCCGAGGGTCGCGCGCATCACGACCGGGAAAGTTTCCCGCGACTGGCGGATGGTGGGAACAATGTTACCGGATGCAGATGAGTCTCATTTCCCACCTACTCTCGGAGATCGTCGTTTTTCCCCTCCCCCTCCCCTTCCCTCTTTGCTGATCTCTCACCGCCGCCGATCGAGGTGCCACCGGTGCTTGACGATTTTCTTTCTCTCTTTTCCGGCCCAACCCTCATCCTCATTCATCTCACTCTGTACCACCGTCGCTTGTCTCACCGACACCTTTCTCTCTATTTGTCCCCTTCGTGTCTCCTTGTACCTATCAGCACATTACGGAATTCTTTATCGTTCTGCAGTGTCGGACGAAAGGGTTGACCGTGGTTTATCGGTTGGCCTTCGATCGGCTTGATGAAATGAGAAAAGGCGTTTCCCCGTAACCGAATGCTTGAGTCTCTTTGTTACGACCAGCGTAACTTTCCACTGTAGCTAGATTCATTGCAAAGATTTACGAGAGAAACTTTATATTCATCATAAGATTGTGTCGACGCGGCAGATACTTTTTTTCCAACTGCATTCGACCACTTAAACGAAGTTATTGTAGTCCATCTTTGTGAGCAACTTAAAGGTTCTTGAAATATCGTTTCTTTTCTTTATTAACCGTTAAAAGGCATCCTTGAAGTAAAAGTTTGTAAAGCAAAATAAAACTAGTTTTATGCGCTTCATAAAAGTGACTCTAATACGTATTATAAAGAATAAATTTCTGACAATACAAAAAAAAATGGAATTCATGATTGCGTATGTGCGTATTAAATTTTAAAGGCCAAAATAGTTGATTTGTCGATGCTTGGCGCCGTGAAAACTTTCCGCGCATTTTTTGACAGTAAATTTCAGTAATGTGATATGTAGTTCTGCACTTGAAACGTTATCCTTTATAACTTTTGCATATACTCAACGATAATAGGATCTCATTTGCTAATGCGTTCATAATTTGATTCACCTTCTCGTATGACCACACGTCTCATAATTAATTGTATTAAAGTAATTCGTAATAAAATGTGATTGCAATATCCATTTCGTAAAATCCTAAAACTCGCGAGGACGCCAGTGCGCGCTCGTGTGTATAAAATATGGCGGTTGCACCGTTCGCTGAATTTCAGGCACACTTCTAGGAGCAATCCTTTTAACGTCGCGGTAGAAGATTAAGACTGTGCAAAAGTCAGCGTTTAGCAACTTAGATAAAATGAAACGGTAAATTTGTTACATCAAACAAACATCAAAGTGAGCCCCTTCCTATTCATTATAGTCAACGTATTAGAAATTATTTCTTTCTTTTCAGATATAAAAATTGTTAAATTATTAAAATTATTGGAAAGCGAAGGAAATATATATATATATAAAGTGTCACGTTAAACGTTCACAAAACAACCAAGTGTCGATAACTTTTCCGGTATGCGAAAATGGAGAGAAACTTCAATACTCAACTATATTGCGAATATCAGCGCTCTTCTGAAATTTTCACGATGGCACTCGTTAACGTCACACACTATCATATCGGCTACGTGTCTACTCCGTCAAGATAGTTCTCACACTCACCTCTCTCCAAATCGACAGGTGGAAGATTGGTTTCGTTTTCAGAGTGGTAATAGAAATCTTGCAAACGGCCATATATTTTGAGAATGCAGTAATTTTTATCATTTTTACGAGTGGATTTTCACATTTTAGTGAATTATTAGAGAAACGATATCGCAGTACTTGCACAATGTTCTCAGCGGAACATTTGCCGTGCATCCGAAAATGATTATGCAAATTGTCTCCGAATCAAATATCACTGGAACGGCTATCGCCGTTATTACTTATATCGTCACCGAGCCGTGAGAAATTGCTCTCGTGTAAAATGGGAAATTTTCGCAAACCCGTCGCAAGGTGTTAAATCGTAATCTAACATTATTCAGACAACATCCACCTCTCACCAGGTGTTCGCTCATGCTTTCGTCGTGCTATCGTACGTAATCCATGATACGCGGTAACATAACTTAAGTGACTCCCCGAAATTGCACAACGCGAGTAGAGGTACGCTACTAGATAAGCGGATTCGCGCGCGCCTTGATCATAAAATCGTCGATTCGATTTATGTGCACCGTAGTATACGCGATATAACCGTTCGATAGCGCGTTACGGCGAGAGCCCGTCAACTGGCGGGTACACAGGGAACCAGAATCGATCGTATCTGGGAGGAACCGGCGAACGGGCAACGAGTTTGCCGGTAGTTCCGGCTTGTCCGTTCGTAACTACCGCGCCGACACGGCCAACAGGGTGATCCAACTTCTCTCGGGTGCAGACCCGCCGGAGGCGGTGGTCGGACTATAAGTAATAGCTAAATTAACATCTTAGTGCATCCCCGGAGCGTCATCTGCTATCTACGGGTTGTTAGTGCCGTAGGAGAGTCATAAGACATACCTAAAGCGCGCCGCCGTACACGCAGACAGCGTCCGACCGGCTCGCGCGGTAAAAGCATCGCGAAAATGCATCCCCTGTGGTGTTCTCGCTGCACAATTCTTTCACCACTTCTGTACACTTTGACCTGCCCGCGTGACAAAGCTCGGTTGTATTAAATATCTGCATGCGCTATGCAGAGTGATACGTCTAATTCCGCTTATGAAAATTTCACCGCGATGTCCATTAACACTCTTGCGAACCGCGAGGCCTTCAACTGCAATTGCGGTCGATGAAAGCGTTATAATATCGAAAGCAACGAAGATGTATAGTCGATATATAATAATATGCATAAAGTACGGTGTGAAATAAATTTATCTTGCTTGTTTTATACCAGAGAGAACGTTGACGTAAATACCGTCTGAGTTTTCGGAATTACGACTGTGAAGCATACACAGCGAATATATACGAGCATGTAGCTGCAGTTGACAAGCACTTTCGAATACGAGATGTATAAAGAATAGATGGTTGTTGGAAAAGTAGGTCATGATGCTTCATCATACGCAAACGTAAACTAATACACAATAATGCTATCGCGATTGCGCGTATATCGCGCTTTTAGAACAACTATTATTATAATAATTTCTAATTCTATTTACCATTTATCTCATTTTTAGATTTTTAATCTAATAATACTTTTTTATTAATATAATGGTAATAGATGCAAAAATTTCTGTGTAAATCGATTTCCTTCATGTTTAATTAATATCATTCAAGATACTCGTCAACATTTACTGTAATTTATTAACGCGAAGTATCTTGTATAATGTTGACTATCGAATTATTTCACTTTATTCCTTTACTTCCCGTGACTACCTTCCTTGAAACGTTTCAATCAACTTAGTAAACTCATTGTAGCGTCCCACGATCGAATTAGAATGTCGTTAACACGGTATTACAGATCGATCTCAGGTTTGATGTCGTTTAGTTTATAGTAAGTTCCGAGATACTAACAGAAATTGCTTTTACTGATTATCAGCAACTAAAGTTTTTTTTTTTAATATTACTTATCAATTTTAATAAGAGGCAACAAAATGAATTAAATAAATAATTCAAGAAAAATAACATTAATAATCAAATTACTTTCGTTGTTCATTTCTGATATAAGAATAAGGGAAAAACAAATTGAAGAAACAAGAAGATAAAACTCTTTGCGCAATTGTCTTTTAAAAAATGTTTTCCAGCAGATTAGCTCGGCAAATATTCACGACCGTAACTTGCAAATTCCTTAGAAGTGCCTGAGGAATTTTTTGAAGAGGGTGAGATTCCTTGCGTAGACGATTTCGCAATGATTAATTAAACGGAGACAATAGGACACCTCCCCGGTTAAGTATGAATCGGCAGACCGTTATTCATCGAGGCGGCTAAATTAATTTAATAATTCCGCGATTTAATATTCCCTCGTCGATCTCCCACCGTCCCTTTCCCATTTTCTACTACATTCAGACATTCCTTTATGCTACTACGGGGACATACTTATTGGGCAATGCGCTATTATCAATAAAGGCGTATCTGTCTAATTAATTCCCGTTTATCTCATTGTCAGGAAAGAGGGAAGGCTAATTAACTGTGAAAATAAATAATTCGAGTGTAACAGGACCAATTCTATCAGCTGTGAATCATCTTTCGTACGCTTATATCCGCCATTCATTAAATTTGCTTTGACAGTGATTTACCATTATTCTAACAATTCTCTGCAATAGTTCAAAAATTACAGACAATTTGCAAATTGCCGCTTTTATAAAATGTTATTCATCAACAAATGCATCGGTAAAAGTACGTAACGGTTAATGCATATGCAATGTAAAGCGTTCGCCCGGAATCGCGTAGAAGTGAAAAATACGTAATAGCCTTGTAGATAATAGTCCCGTATGTGTGTACGCGCATGTGTGCGCGCATCTCTCGGCGTGTGCTCTTTCATTACACGACGCTCATTTTCTTCTTTCGCTTTCACGGCGCAAATAACGGTGCCACGTACCGCCCTAGCAGAAAGCGGGGACTTCAAAAGGACCCGGTCGCGTAATATTTTACGCTATGCCGACGAATAATTGGCGAAGTCACGTGAAATATCGTACAGCGGTCTAATTCAACGAGTCGCTTTACACGGTGCTAATACGCACACATGTCCTAGAAAAAAAATCTTTGACAGCAGTGATAACAAAAATCTCACTTTGCTGGACGAAGAGCTCATGCTGACTTCGCGACAAATTGTCGAAATTAAAATGCTGCACATTGAGAGAGAGAAAAAGAGAGAGAGAGAGAGAGAGAGAGAGAGAGAGAGAGAGCATGTTGCGAAATTGTGCAAATCACGAGTTTGTACTGTTACTCGTGAAATGACGGCGCTTAAATGGTCAGAAATGAAAGCCGGTGGTACTGTAAAAGCGTTAAAAATCTGTATCCAACGGATAATAACGTTTCGGGATATGTCTCGTCATATACGTCCACGCGCGCAAGAGAAAAACGCTAATCGCCCGGCTTACCGATGTACTTACGCATAAATTTCTACTTGCGGTAAGAGCTTTCTCTGCTCCGCCAGGTACCTTTCTCAGTTCCCAATGGGGCATAAATTATTTTCCTAATTACTGCCAAGCCGTGGATCGCGTGTTGAGGATAATCCCGAGAACTCTTCGCCGTTCTTCCGCGGCGCCGCTGGCGTGATTAAGCTTGATTTCCAGTTTGATCTGAACATTCTTATTTTAAGAAATTTTTGGATATGCTATTTGCATCGAGCAATTAATTAAATTGACTTGTTACTTTGACACGATGTGTGTGATATATTATATCTATTCTTTTTAAATTATAATTTTTATGTTAGCGATAAGATTGTTTCAATGAATAAAACAATTAACAATAAAATAGTCAAATTATTATAAATTATTCTTATATCAATTTATTTCAACTATTCCAAAATGCACATGTGAAATGAAAGAAAAAATGTTACCCATTTTTGAAACTATTCTTGTTTAATATGTTTAATTATCTAAAAGTGCTCTCACAGATTCAATCTCAGGCTTTATGCTCTAAAAGTGGTATGAAGGCACTAAAGGTTAATCTTCCTGTCCCTGTGAGGGTTCTACGCACGTGCAAATTTTCATTTCACTCCCATAATAGCATAAGTAAAGTACAACGCTACAAAGGAAATAAACGACGTCAAGGAATTAGTCATGAAATTGTTATTTCAGCGCAGACCCAAAAGGCAAGTTGTACCGCGACAAGAAGTCTCTCTTCAGCGACTATTTCCAATTCATAATAGCAATAGAATCGGATTCATCAACTTATACAGAGTGTTCTACTTAAAACCAGGCTGCACGTGCCTCAGACAGACCATGAAATCGAGCCGGATTGAAACGGGACGCTTTATATATCACATGGCAAAGAAATCTGGCGGCTTTAACCTAACCTAACAACGACCACTTTCAATTACTTCGCGAAGGTAAAGTCTTGAACGTTACAACGATGTTACATGTCTGGCATGCTCTAAAACCGATTAAATATTGAAACGTGACACGTGTCAAGTTTCATCCCGACAGGTCTCAGTCACGTTACGTTAGGAAGTAATGCGCGTAATTTTGCAAAGTGTATAAACGCTAGATGAAATTACGGTGTAAGCTAAGTATCTTACTTGCCACCAGACTGCAGCGGCGCTAAGCTTTGTGAACCGCACATCACGATCACGCGTCATTTGCTGAAACTCATCGTGACATATCAGTGCACAAAGGGCAATGCACCTGTGTCGTGAAACATGAACGTTCAACGACTTATCGATCTTGCCTTCCGTGTAAGACCTCGGACGTTTAATAAAATACGAAGGGAGTTCGCACGAACGATGCACTTTCACGATGCCGGCCGGCTGTACCATCGAATGCATCCACGTGAGGCGACGTGCCACATCGATCATTACATAAAAACTCAAGGGGGCACTCGAGGGGCTTCGACCAAGAGAAAATATTCACAATCTGGCGCGTCCTGGCAATCTCGGTCTTAATACTTTTGAAAGTACGAAATATAACGCAGAATTCAAGCGTAGAGAAAGATCCGAGAAAGTAGTAAATATGTTATGAAATATTCCACCCTGAGAATTAATCAAATAATAACAATTTAATGCATTGCGATTTAATTACAGCATAATGATTACATTATCATTGAACACATTAGTGATTTGCAGTATTGTAATTATAATCGCAATAGATAGAATAGAATGTTATAATTACTTGCGGATTTACCAATAAAAATATAATTATATATTAAAACAATATTTACGTAGCAAGTTGAATTTAATTTATATTAATTAAAGTATAGTTTGTAGCATTATTTCTGTTAATAATGCAATGAGGAATCATATTATAATACAAAAGCAGCGCGCTACCATTTTTACCGCGATGTAAAAAAATTTTTACTGTAAACACGAGCTACTTTAAACTAGGTAGTTACTATGCACTGTAAATGGAGAAAACAACTTGTGATGCGGTTCATTATTGACTAACCAAGGACAGAATATCCTAGAAACTCGACGGGAAAGCGACTGTGTGAGACGAATCAAACAACTAGGTCAAGTCGTGGCTTCCGCTATCGCTAACGACGTACCGACGAAGTACGATAGGACTGACGTGAATGACGTTAACGTAATGACGCTACGCCGTCGACCGCAATTTTTCGAGACTAGAAGATCGACCGCATTTCTGACAAGTCGTCGTCCGCGAAGATTTCAATTACGAGACCCACCCGTGCAAATTACGCGTGCGAGTAAATGAAAATCGATGCGGCGCTAAATGACACACACGGCGAATCCGCCATAAATAATGCCCTACCTTTCCGCGAGGCGAATCGCGGGGAGGAACAGAGTAGATTGTCGCTAGATTAAATTGTACGGGTTACGCGATGTTCTATAGAGAGCAGTGAGCTCGATGGGGGGGTGCAGCGAGGGGGTGGAAAAAAGGGTCAGAGGGCGGACAGTAAAGCGGTCGCAGTTACGGCCGGAAATTGGCGAAACTTTGCGGAAGGTAAATTAGCGGTAGTAATAAAAAGCGGCTTGATTCTCGCCGAATTTTCTCGTCTTTTTTTCCCGGGACGGGCTTTATTGCGCGGACCTCCAACCCCATCCCTCCACTCCCGTTCGACCACCTCCGCTATGCACGACAATGGGAGAGTGCTCGGCGGTCGGTCGGATGAAATTATGAGAGCGAGTTTCGCGGCGAGGCGCAAGAACCTTGCTTCATCCCGAATCTCTCTGTCTCTCTCTCTCTCTCTCTCTTGAAAAAAAACGACAATTGGCAGGACCAAAAAACAATTTAGTTAATGCCTCCCCCACCCGTTCATTCTCCGAACAGCGTCGATAAGATGGCTGGATATCTCCGGTATGTCTCCCTCCGCCGCGACATCGAAAAAGGAGATCATCCTCTCGTAATCTCGCTGGATTTACATTTAGAGCAGAGCGTTTAAGCACATAGGTTCAGACGGATACGAAGTATCCGGCGATTCCTGCCTCTTCTTCCCGTCGTCATACCTAAAGTAGCTTCTGGAATATATCTACGAAGAGGAGCCTTGATAGGAACAAAGCTTTTTAGACTTTCAGAAGAAATATGATCTGCTCAGTTAATGACATTTTATGTTTCCTAGAAAAAATTATATTTTTGAAAAGTAAGAAGAAATAAGAAGTAAAAGTTCGTCCCGTAATAGAAAGTTTTTAAGAATCTTTCATTTCTTAAAGCCGATTTCGGTTATGTACAGTTGAGGCGGAATTTTTTTATTATGAAACGGCCGGTACATTTTAGATGCAATAAAATTTGAATGTATTTCTACAGTGATTACACACATTATTGTACTCATTTGACAAATTTTGTGCCGAACGCAATTCCAATTAGAATATATTCGATGTATTTCCGATTAAAACAGACGAAATTCATTTAATTCCAATAATCAGTTCGTGGTAATTAACGGGGGAAGAAGAACTCGGGCATATTTGGAACGCAACACCGTGGATTCTCTTTCATTTAAAATCAGCTCAGAGGTTAACTGCAAGTTAAATTTAATCGCCATTCGATTCTTGAATCAATCCATCAACTACTAAATCCTCCGAGTGAACACTTAATTAAATTGAATTCAATTTCGGCCAGCGTCGACTCAGCCGTCATCAAGTTCGCATTGTTCCGTCTAGCGACCCGCGTAAAGTTATAACGCGATGTTCCATATCTTCGTATAAATTTGCGAGACGTATTTACGAGTGACAATGAAATAAACGATATGTGAACTGAAAACAAATTGATTCGTTGAGCCGAAAATTTTCATACGGCCTTGTTACCCGAAAAAATCCGTTGCGCATTTTCGATTTTTATGTAACTGCGTGCGACTTGGCAATATACATGAACATAGCTGGCTCGCTCGCACGAGCTCGGAGATTGCACTCGACGCGAAATACGCTGCGCGTAAATGCGTATTGGTAATACCTATTACATCGACGCACGTTTCGTCATTAAATGTCCATCAGACTCGTTCGACTCAGTTGGAATCGAGTATATCGCATCGATGAACGCTCTTCCGACGCGAAATGCAGTCTACTAAATTTCATTAAAAGAGCTCCCGTGCACGGCAACACCGCCGAAGTGCTGCAATTTATTGTCAAAGTTCCTTTAATTAGTGCTATGAAGTTATTTAATACTTCGCAATAATGTTACACCGTTGCCGGACAATAAATACATTCTATCAATGTTGCGCGTCACTTTTAATTCCATCTACGAGAGCTATCGCGCAACAGTTTCTTTTGTAGGCCATTGTTCTCATTAAAGTTATTCCATTAAAGCACAGCTTATCTATATTTAGATATTGATTTTTCTCATATAATCAACAAAATCCTACAATTTAAGATTTAAATAATTTTTAATTTTATTCTTTTTTTTTTGTTTTTCTATTTTAAACGAATGGGAAATGTTTTAGCTTCCACCACGTCGTTAAACCGTATCTCTAGTGATCAATCGGCTGCACAGAATTCACGTCGACCCTTCCGTTTGACGATAGCTGCAACGAGAAATAAAATGATCGTAAATGAAAACGGCCAAACGCTATACACGCTCGCGGAGCCCGCTTGAAATCGTGCCAGATCGCATCTAATTACGAGCCTGTCGATGCTTATTCCCGCGGAAAAATCTTTCTGGCTCGTGCGCTTACCTCTCTTCGACTGAAAAAAAACACCGATAGAAATTTTCTCTCCATCTCTTACTACGCCGCAAAACCACCCACTCCTGTCCTTCTCACTTCCTCCCTTGACGTATTTTCCGTGGAAATGCAAATTCCGGGTCACTGACATCGACTCTCGAATCGCGCGATATATCGTATCGACGACGTGGAAGGAAAGTGGATGTACGTGTGCGGAAAGATAGAAGCTACATCGAGAATATATCTGGAACGAATTTTTCTATATCCCCTCCGGTGTCTCCGAGTAATCCCGATGATGACGCGGTCGATCTTGTATATGCGATAAAGAAATCACCCCTAATACGCTGGAAAAATAAAAATCGATACGATGCTTCAGTGGACAAGAAAATTCGGTATGAGTAAATATTTAAAACATCTATTTTTTTTTACAATCTAATTGTATACATTTTGTCACGCTTGATAATAGAGAATCGGTGAATCTACAGTTGCCAGCTAATATTGTTAAACCATTAAGGAAATCGATCGTAAAAATTGACGCGGCACATTTTCACGCAGTCACGGCGTTATAAATCACGCTCGACAAATACCGTTCGTATAACTATCTCCATCCACCGGCGGTTTTCTCTGAAAATCGCTATTCATGCCTCCGTAACCACCTGTCTTAGTCGCTCGGCGCGACTCGCTTCGAGAAGCGCTTCCGCCTCAAACGCATATTCCGTTCGTCGTCAAACGGACAGCCGCGTCGGTTCTTGCAAATGGCATTTGAAGATCGCGCACGGCTATGAAAGGGATTCGGGGGTCGTGGCAGCCCTTCATGGCGCAACCCCCGGTGTAAATGCGGCGCGGTTTGCGGGAAGGGTACGGGAGAGAGAGAGAGCAAGAGAGCAAGAGGGAAAGAGAGAGTAAGGGGTTAGAGGAGAATTCTTTCGGTTTACCGCAGCGATAATCTCGAAATCGATCCGCTACGCGAAAGGGCTTCCCGGTCTAATTCGAGACGACGTGCATCTCGTGGTTCTCGCGTTACGACTACCCGAAGTGGCCAATCGGGAACGCTCGTGTCTATTACTCCCTGGACTGCACCGAATTGCGAACCCGTCCCCGTCGCATTCGGCGCTACCAAGGATGCCTGACGATGACAGTCTCGGTAAACCAAGACTGCGCTGCAATCCTAGGATGAGTACTGCACTTAACGCTTACAATAGCGTTCATTGTGCCGCAAGAACAATAATACGATAAAAGGAATTACGCTCCGGCTTTCTAATAGCATCGCAATCGATTTGAAAGTTTCAGCAAAGATAAGGGCAGTCCCGAAGTTTAAAGTGTTAAATCATGATCGCAGCGAGGCTCTAAAATATGTCCGACGAAACCAAATAGTTGGAGGAAATCGGAGTCAATGCATCATTTGAGGGTTTCAGCGGCGTCGCGTTACCATTTAACACACACGACAGCCACCACGAGCAAGGAGAAGTCCTAGCAAAGATTAAGTTTGCCTCATTTGCTCATTGTTAGAAGTTTGCTGTTTGCCATGAATCGTGTTAATAATAAAGCACCGATGTGAAGAGATATATCCGAGGTAATTCTACAGATTGAAATGTCTTTATCAAGCTGAGTTAAAATAACCTCGAGCGAAACTAACCACAACTCCGAGGACAAGTAATATTATAAATGCAAGAAGACAAGAATCGCGGCTCGAGTTTTTTTGCAGTTGTCATAATATTTTCAGGAAACACAGTTAGGTAAATGCTTATTTTTGCGGATTAACTATTAAGTTCCAGCTCGTAACTGGCGTCGCGACGGAAGAAGCATGGCACCGGTAAGACACGATGAAGCCATTCTTCTTTCCCAACAACAAGAAACGGCGCGAATCTCGGAGAGTTAAAAAAGAATAAAAATTAATTACGCCATCCGTTAATTACGAAACTTCCGCGGGCTAAGAGCGAAACAACGGCCGTGTCTCGCGGCAACTTCTGCTGAAATCGAGTTTTATAAACTTGATTAGGTGCCCCACGGATAAATTGATAAGCTCGGTGTTGAATCGTAAGTATCGAATACCGTGGAAACGAGCTGCTTCGACCCGACGTCACGTCGCAATGGCTACACGCGGAAAAATAAGTTAAGAAGGAAAAGCAGAGCAGAGAGCCGCGATTCCTCGCTCAGTGCCGTTTTTCACTCCTCAGTCCTCGCGCTCGGATTTTGTTTGACTTTCAAATGGAATGGTGGCTATGCGTCGTGGATATTCGTCTCTTCAAGTTATTGCGATTTTCTTTAAAACGATAACTTTCTCACTCTACAGCGATATATTGTAGAAACAAGCATTAGACAGAATTAGAAACTATCTTTAGTATTTGCAACTTGATATTTTCTAGAAATTTATATACTTTTGAACTTAACATCTTAATAAGTACTATGTGCAACGCGCTTTAATCAATACAAATCGATAACTATTCTGAACAAAATTGCAGTCTTCATAATTAAAATCTAATGAGGAAGGTTCTAAGACCAATATTGATTTGCATTTCAGCGCTTATTTATAGGCGCTTAATACCAAAGTTGTATAAAAAAAAATACGTGTATATCATTCGTAAAACTTCACAATCCTTTTCCAAGCCATGATTTTTGACTTATATTTTCCATTCACGAGCACAACCTACAAATGTCTCATAATTTCGCGAGATTATTGCCGAGCACGCGAATGCTTTTGTACCGCGATGAAGATAACGACGATAAAGGTATTTCTTTCAGGAAAGACATTATTTAGGTCGATTCACGGGATGCTTCATTCCGCGAAGCAATTCACGCTCTATTTCTGGATCTGACCGCGAGCTGATATCGCGGGTAATTAATCGCAGAATGTGCGAATAAGAAAAATGAGAAATAAGGAACCGCTCGCAACCGAGCGCAATGTAAATGGAAGAGTTATGTACAAGCTAAATGAAGGGTGGAAGTCGAAGTGTGGGGGGAGCGCCATTTACTCCCCTCTCAAACTTTGCCCTCTCCCTCGCACGACTTCCTTCTAAGGAGAAGCGACTTCGAGAGGGCTTTCATCTTGCGGCCGATTCGCTAAGAGGAAAGTTCGCCGTATGAAAAATATAGCGACTAGACGGTAATCGGGTTGACTGCACGTGGTATTCTTTCCCAAGATTGCATCTTTCATAAAAATCAGAAAGGTTGAACAAGTTTAATGTCGTGCTATTCGCGTAAACTCTTCCAATGCAGTTTATATCTTGTTCCAGTATCATGCTCTCTGTGTGTTTTAAGTAAGATTTCTCTCTCTTTTGGTGCTAATTTATCACATCGTACATTTACATAAAAGTTCCCCTAAATTATTACCATGATTACCATAAAACTAAAAGTGAAAATATCTCATAGAAAATTATTTTCCCCAAAATTGTAAAATTACAAAATTTTATGAAACATGACGGAGAATGTACGATGTAAAAACGCATGAATAAATTTGCAAAAAAAATGTTTTTTAAATGGTTTTCTTCACATTTATATCGTTTATACATGTGTACGAGAATATACACAAATAAAATTTTTTATACTACATACTGTATGATAGCGCGCTGCAAAATCTCATTACTTTTTAACAAAGACTTCCCTACGTGATATACAATAAAGGGGATAAAAAATCACTTCCAGATCTGGTGACAAACACTTCTCAAGATTAATACCGCTATCCGAATGCAACCTATCGCGCAGAATTTAAGCGGTTTACGACGAGAGATTATCGACACAAAGCTCGGATGGAATAGCTTTCGTAGCCAGATCGAATTCCATTCTGTAATTTTGTAGCAATCCATTTACGAAGCTAAAATAAGAAATAAATTAAAAATGGCTTGAAATAAAAATAGAATCGTATTAAATACATTGTTGGCTATATAATTTAACAGTGTTCTATCACAAAACTATGTTAAGAATGAATTCGAAATCAGAATCCAGAATAGATTAACAGGAAATGAGATAAAAGAATTATTACTTTACTAAAATATACATGTGGCTAAAACGAATATATTCATCCACTCATTTGCAATATTCATGGAATTTTAAAAATCTATTCTATTACTATCAAGCAAAGAAACATATTTTTATTGAAAATTTTGTCGATTATTTTTGCGTAATTATTTATCTCATACAAATATTCGGGTTTCACAATTTTCAAAAACTTCCAAAATGCTCTAATTTTCGTATCTATTTTTACAATCGGAACTCGGCATCTATCGAACCATTGTATATATCTATTTCTTTTTTTTTTCGAATGTGGCATATGCATCCGAATGACTCGCGCTTTCATTCTATCGAATCGATTAAATAAGGAAGCGAAATAAATGTATCGATCAACTGTGATCAATGGTAATTCAATTTTCACAGTGGTGGCTTTTAACGATTTTCTCTCGTCCCATTCTATTTTCACGCGTATCAACTTTTTTACAAACATCTATTTTTTATATACTGTATGCAAAATAAGCTTTCTTAATTGTAACAATCTGAAATAGTTAAAATTTATTTAATTAAGGCGCGCGTGTGTGTGTGTAATTTTGTGTATTTATAGAAATTATTCTTTTAAACGCGATTCATTATTCTTCAATCCAAAAATAATATTCACTTACATATATTGATAATTTTTTTCTACTTTTATATTTATTTTTTAAATTAAAATTAACATGTTTAAACTTAAAATTATCAACATTATTCAAATAATTTTATGACTCAATTAAACATATATTTGATATTTCCATATCTGTAATATTTTCAATATAAAATAAGTTATTTAAATTTTACAATGACTGTGAAATCTGTTTTTGGAATTTTGATATAATTAATAAAAATTTAGCTTTATTTTAAAGCTTTTAATATGTTTCAAAAAATGTTAAAATGTGTTTCAAAAAGAGTTTTAGCAAAAATTTTGCAAATAGGATGTTAACTTCACAATGGTAATTTTATACGCGCGATAATCTCTGACGTGTACGTTGCCGACCAGAAAATTCGAGATATATTCGGTTCTCCGCGGAACGTATGACAGGTACGAATCTCACGCTCTCCTTCTGATTGTGCAGTTCAGGCACATTTTATCGATGATTTCGACGTATTTGCAATGACGAGGAGAATCACATCGGCGTATGGAAACGACGCGCGTCCGTACGTACCGATCGATGACGATCTATGCCGCGCTCACAGTGGATGAATCCGCAATGCACTTTTATCCCGTGCCTCGCCGACTACCTGGTCTTCCGCCGCGAAGTTGGATCGATAGATATTATTTCCGGCCTGTGCACGGCTGAATTCGCAATGCTTTTCCGCGTGCACGCCGCAACGCATCTACCATAATAATGCCAAATATATACTCCGTGCACGGGTTACGTACTCTCGCATCTTTTTTTCTTTTTTCTTTGCAAATATGGTCGAGATTGAGAATCATCATTAAGCATCTCATATGACGGCGCTTACATGACAAAACATTATAATCTATAAACTATGAGATCCTTTAATAGTTTGATGATTATAAAGCTAGCACTTTATGGCAGGGATTCGTCGTTTGGCGTTTTCGGATTTCTCGAAAATACGAGCGAACTGTGTTAAAGTGATAGAGAAGTTACTTCCGAAAGGAATACGACGTATTCGTCTCCGGCAAAATGGATCTAACTTCGCTTTCGTATAAGCTTAATCCTATGGGGAGTTGACGAGATTCGCAGTTCGCATCTCCCATTTCGATTAGAAGATTCCAGTACGCCCGCCATACTAGGTCGTGGAATTAAGCTGTTCCAAAATCGACTGTGCAGATTCATTCCTTGAATGGAAAAACTTCAATAATGCTGCGTAGCATATTTTCGCGCTCGTCCGAAATCCCAAGGTAGCAAAAGGAAAGAATTTTGCAAAAAATGAAAAAATATGTTCGCGAGACTAAAGATGCGGTACACTTTACAATATACGAAACAATGTAATATCCAATACCAATCATTTCCGGATGCGCAATAGTCATCCTGTCACTCCTCTCGATTTCCACTTCAATTTCCAAAACCGACGGACAGCGCGTCCGGGTCTATCTATCCGTTCGAAAAACTCATTCGCCCATTTTTAACTAGCTTTTCTCTCCGAATAGAATTTGCGATTTTGACAGAGTAAAAAAACGAGAGAAATTCTTTCCCGAAGGATCGTTAGCGAGTATGAAGTGGTATTTAATTATCATCGACGACGCTCGATAAAGGCGAGTTTGGTGGCTGTGCTTAATAAAAAGTCTATTCCTCGTGCAATTTCCAGCTATAATTCCAGGATCACGGGTCGTTAAAAACAAGCATGCAGAGAGCGTCGGAAGTCCCGCACGTCATTACCGCTGACAAATCGATGCGCGAGCCGATTCGAAAACACTCATCAATTCTCGAAGGAGCCTCATATAGCAGGCCCGCTCATCGTCGGTGCCATCGGGAGCCATTAAGTTTCCCCCGGAATAACCGAAAAGCGTCCTGCGATATGCTCGGGCGCGGAGAACGGAGGACGGTATATACCAAAGCGCTTAAATTTAATCGGAGGGTTGGAAATTCGGGGTGGGGCACGCGGGCGCACCGACGGCGACATGGGAATAGGCAACGGTTAACAGGGGGGTAGGAAAGGGAGAGAGGTTTTGCAAGGGGGTAGAGCGAAGGGACGGTAAAATTTATTATCGCGTCAATTAGAAATTGATGGAACGTTGGACGATAATCGATTTAGGATCGAATCGGTCCACCTCGAATAGCCCGTTCTGCTCGCCTCCGGGATAGTTATCATCCCGTTGTTCAAACGTACGCCAAAAATATGAAAACCACACACCAAACCAACCCGCTCTTCCCGTCTCTTTTTCCGCGTGCTGCTTGTTAAAGTCCAATTCGGAGGGAACAATATTTCTAACGTGTTTTCTAACAGGCCGCCGTAATTGAACCAGCTTCCGTTGTTTGTTCGCGGTTTTTTATAGCGAGCCGCGCCGACACACTCACGCACACACACACACACACACACGCACACACACACACACACACACACACACACACGGCTGAGTGAACGCAAATAACGGCCACCAAGTTAAAGTTTGATAAAAAAGAGTAGTTTGCGAAAAGATACTATTTCTCTCTCTCTTTTTCTTTATGACAAACTATTCTTTATTTTCTTTTTTCTCTTTCTCTCTCTCTCTCTCCAACATTGCTATCTACAAATATTTGTTATACTCGCGTTATATATACGTTGATGTTTACTCCCACAAGTAATTAAAAGTAAATTTTTTATCGCATCTGTAGCTTCAAAATATTTTAATTATTATAAACAATGTGATAAGATTTTAGTTATTCATCATTTCTAAACGTGTACACAAGTTAGAAATGTTGTTAGCTAGCTTTCGCGTAAAATGTTAATTTATTATAGTTTCAACGCTTCACGCAGAAAATCTTGTAGCGTAACCGGTTAGAAAACACGTTTGTAAAACACGATCCGCTTGAATCCGGATTTACCTCTTTTTGTATAAAAAAAAGGCTTGAAAATCATGTGTAATGAACCGCACTCGCCAACTATTTTTCATCGCAACCATTAATCACCGACTTTTTATCGGTTAATGCGAAGTACGCGCGTATTGTGGCATGGTCGAGATGTAAATCGAGCTAGAAACTGCTATATTTGAAAAACGAAACGAACGGAAAATTTTGGTCACTGCATACGTATTATTCGTGCATTTTATCGCCCGCAACAGTATCTAAAAAGAAAAACATCACATACAGCAGATTAAAAATATCTTCCCAAAATATTTTTGTTCCTCGTTTTTCATTAAAATATGTTGCGCGGCTTAATCCCTTTCCATTTAATCCCACAAATTACCGGTGTACAAATTAGAATTTCCTTGTTTCATGCGTCGTCGGATCGTTTCAGAAATAATAATACTACAAAATTATGAACACATTTCAGCGTTTGAAGTAATTTAAATTTATGAATCAAAACTTGCACGGGCTCGCGCAATTTCTTTAATCCCCTTCATTCCACCGTTGAACGAGGACTCTAAATCCACGCGACTCCCTCGTCCTATTATTTTCCATCACAAGGACCTGTTGACTTCGATTGCATATACGAACATCAAGCTGTCAGAATAATCGTTTCCGTCTCGACCGCGACTTTTCTTCCGGTTGGTTAAAACTTTGCACTTTGGAATGGCAAGAGCGCAAGTTGGAGACGACCAGACACGACGTTGAATGACCGGTCGAACGGATAATAAAGGGGCGAGGCGACATCGCGGGAGAAATCTCGGAGCCGATGAAGCGACTTTATGACTTCCGCGCGCGAGGAAAGAGGAAAGGACGCGAAGAGTGGAAGAATGCCGAGGAAGATGGGACGCCACCTTCAAAGTTCCTTTACACAGAACTCAAAGGCGTGCCATTCCCATTTTCTCCATTTTGAACTGTCGGGAGGCCGACTGCACCTCTACCCGGGGGCACCATACTAATTAGAAAACTTGGAAAGTCCCTCGGATCATAAGGATGACAGGGAGAAGGTGGAGATGAGAGAGAGAGAGAGAGAGAGAGAGAGAGAGAAAGAGAGAGAGAGAGAGAGGCGGAGAGGCGCGACGAAGTCTACATCGCCAAAGTAACGGGAGACTTCAGTGCAAATATTTGTCGCAGCGAACGTGCGTTTGCGTTCCCCCGAAAGGCACCCGGACGCCGTTCGTAATGCATACAGCAAAGAATTAAATTGTTAGTTAAATATCATGTTGCGCGGAGTGCGCGCAAAGCTTCGACTGTAAGCTCGATGTACCGTAACTTATCGTTACTTTTTCCTATACGACCAAAGCAGATTAAGCTCGATCGATGCTCGTATATACATCTAGTGGATTACCGTAAATAATGCGCTTTCCGCCACGCGGTAAAGGGACGTTACGCGGCATACGGAAAATACAAGTCGGCAAAAATAAAGGAGGAATGAACGAATGGAGCTGCGGGAGTATCAGATGTGTGTACGTTATCGTACGGAAGGAAATGCGTATCGACGGAAATAAAGCGCTTCGCTTCTACCCCAGGGAAACGTATTCGCATTACTCACGTTCGAAGGCTTGCTTTCACAAAACCAAATGACGTTTTTCTTCGAGAACGAAGTGTCTGTCTCGCGGAGTACGCGAAACAGCGGTAAACTACTTTGGCGAAACAAAGATGTAGCGAGACCAACATTACAAAAATATCCATAAATCTTAACGTTCTTAAAGTTTATGCTTTATCGGTTAGCTTACGAATGGGATAAAGAGATCGATTTTTAGCTGCGCCTATTTTGAGCACCAATTGTTCCGCACACATTTGTAAAACGAAAAAAATGAAAACTAATAGTTGTGTAAAGTCAACGTTAAATAAGCGCTAATAAGGGACATAAAATTTTTAAAAACATTAGATTTATAGAGTCATAAGGCAAGTGCAAATTGATGTAAAGTACACGTTTTAAAAAGATTTACAAACATTGTCTTATGGCATTCTAAAAATAAACGGCTCCTATTATCAAGCCGCTCTAAATGCTTGAATAAATCTCCCTTGTTTTAACAACCTGTTTTATCACTTGGCGTGGCAGCAAAAGTTACTGGCTGCGCTCGTGTTTTTTGTCTGAATAAAATTATTTTAAACTTCCTTTTACTAGAAAATATACACGATGCTTCGGGCGCTTTTTACGAATCTCTACGTTCCAGCAAAAAGAGATATCCAACTTGGAACAGAGCCAATTTCTGTTCTGCATGCATATAGAGATATATTCTTGGAACTTGATAGAATATGCTGCGCCTACCGTTTTCTCTTTTCCCGTTTCGTCAATCTCTCTTTACGTTTCTGCCGATCTCGTAGCTGGCATGCATCCCTGTCACGTTAAAACTCCGTATGTCATTATAAAATAATTACACTAATTATTTCCTCACAACTGAAATTTACGAAATTAAACTTTTACAGTCTCGTTATTCAGCTTAATAAAAAAAATACGACCTCTCAAAAAGTTGATCATTGCTCTTTTAATATCACGCGATATCACGTCTTACAGCGCGGGGATGAATTTAATTCCATTGAAAGTACTTTCAAAGTTTGCGGAATGTCGTCGTCACGAGTAGCAAATGATATGAAAATATTTCACTCTGTCTCTTACTCCTCGGTCACTGTTATTGCGAAGGATTTCAGTGATAAATCCAGCGAAAAGTCACGGCGTCGCGGAAATGAACAATTCTATTTTCAACAACGGTCCTCGATAAAACTTCACCGGACAAGCTGTATTGCGCGCTCGCTGGCGAAAGAAAGCAAACACGTTTGATAAAAGAGAAATTTACCGCGCCACAATTATTGCGAGTCGCAATTAAGACGCGAACAAACTTAAAGCTCCGACGCCGCGTGCGATTCTTTCTTTAAGTTTAATCCGTTCTCGACAATCTTTAAGATTTAAAACAGAATGTTATCTATAATTTTATATGTGCTGAATTAATCACAAGTGTTGATGAAGAAAACTAATATCCTAATTTTATAAATATAATTCTGACTCTACAAAAATGTATTATATATTTTACAACATATACAAAATAATAATTCTGTTTCGTTTATAGCAAACCAGGCACAAAAAGTCTAAAATAAATTTTAATGTCAGGAACAACGAGTTCACTCATTTTCATGCGCGCAACTTGTCTGAAAACACTACGGAGCATTATCAAAATCAGTCGGGTTAACGCACACTCCGCCTCCTACGTGCTTATCTCGCAAATGAGCGGTAACGAGAGTCGACTGCAACAATTTATCAAAACGCTAAGGTAGCAATTAATTATCCGCTCGCGGTGTACCGATGAAACTACTTGGCAGCGGGGAGAAAAACGATTCGGGATCATTGTTGCGTATCAGCGCGCTGACGCTGAATTAAGGAACTCAATTACGGCGAAGATTATTAATATCCCGCAACGAACGGCAGGCTTAAAACACACCGTGTATCAGTGAACGAGCCGACCGAATGACAAAGCAAACGTCTCGAAATGGGATTGGCAATTTCGGTCCACGGTTTACACACGGCCCAATGTCATCGAATCGATAGTGACCCGACTTGCGTCTATTTCGCGTATAGTCGATCGGGACAATAGCCATTCTCGACCGTAGTCTCCACTTGAAGTACAGTCCACCGTAATCCAACAAAAGTCAACGTAGTAATTGGAGACCGAACACTACTCCCGCGTAATGGCAAGAGTATCAACGGGAGTCGATACTCTTCTCTCGATCAACATTGATCTCCCGAGTAACTATCAACGATACCCCCGCCCTCGTTCCAGCCATCGCAATATTATAAACAGGTTCCCTGGCCACGTTTCAAGGTGTACGCTGGAGTATCCGCTGAAGAAGCGGTATCACGGCGCAAATTTATGAAACTATGCATATGTAATACGTACTCAGCGATGCGGCCCCGGGACGAGAGAGAGCGTTGCGCGCGTGCTATCGAGGGGTGGAAACGGCTCGGGGGGGGGGGGGGGGGGGTTGGAGTGCGGTGCAAAACCATTCGCTGTTTTTGCCGGCGTTACGATGCGCGCTACCCGCAGCCGGAGAATTCCGCGGCATAAACAGACATGCAATTTTCTCGCCCACAAAGTGCGGGCAGAATCCGCACGCCCCTTCGCGGCTAACGCGTTCGCGCTCGTTCGACCGTTGTTCGCCGCCGCTCCCAGCATTTCGCGGCGCGTTGGCACGCGAATCACGTTTCGCAGTTGGCGCGGGAGCAACACGCGGCAAAACCTGCCCCGTTGCCGAGTGAGAGATCGCCGGGCGTTTGAGATCCCGAGGAACCGTCGCCTCTGCCGACGCTTCATCCACGCGTGACTGCTTAACGACTGAAGTTTCGTATATCTCTCCTCCCTCCCTAAATTTCAGGGTCTTAAAATATCGCAATTAAATTTGTTCATTATGCGATTGCCTCACGTACGCTGACTAATATATTAATTTGTCACGGTGCGCTGTCGCAAGTCGACGCGATAAATATTCATCACGCGTGGTGCTAACTCGAGGTCGAGAGTCGTCATGTCCGTTGCATTTCTTGCTACGCAAATTCAACGATTGGCCAGATCTTGGCACCGATCCACTCGACAGTCGAAGAAGTCTCTCGAGAAATTTGATAAGACTGGCTGTTTATAACGCCTGACACATATACTCGTTATATACATATTTCTATGCAGAATGTAAAAAAAGAAATGCGCTTATCGCTACGTTACACGAGTTTTTCTTTTCCGTCTATCAATCTAAAGTCGTAAATCAGTCGTAAAGTTTCCATTCTGATTAATATACACGTGATTAACGATCAATAAATGTACCTGTGCACGAGAATGCACTTTATAATTATAGCTTAGCTTATCATCTCTGCAAGTCCATTAAACTACGCGATTATAAATCTCTGCGCTGGATACCGTTTCATTAACTACTTTCTCATGAAGCAGCGTTAACCGAAAGCCGTTTGTCTGAAATTAGCTTTGCCGGCTTAATATGCCGGCTTGAATGAAATCTCATTAACGGTATATCGTACAAGTAACTCTATTATAATAACCGTCAAAACTCTTTATGTTAATACTAATTTTAACGCAGGTTAACATTGATGCAAGTTGAAAATTGTATACTGCGAGAAATTAAATTTTAATGAGTTTCATGCAAAATTAAATAAACATTTCATCATTAAAATAATTTTAATCTGCATGAATTTAGGTGTGTGTACACTTGAAAAATATAGGTAATAACGTTTGAAACGAATAACTCTTAATTCAAATGTGTGGAAAATTTTTTCGTTTGATCGTAAAGAAGAGTATCATCATGGACGTTACTATCACTTTTTACACGTTTTCACGCATCGTCGGGTTTTGGTCGTTCAAATTTCTCGTGCCACGGTCTCGCGGAAAATGAAAGGAACCTTTATTCTTGCGTTTCCGGTTCGAGTAAGCCGGACGGTCTATCCTTCCTTCATTCTTCACCTTATCCGAGCTTCCTCTCGTTGGAGCCGCACAAGCTTGCGCGGAGGCGACTCCTGAGTAAACTCTGACGAAGGTGCGAGTAAATTTCAGGCGGTGGCTTTTGTGAGCGCACCGTGTCGGAAAGACGCTTCGTGTTCCCGACGCCGACGGATCAATTAGCAACGAGCGAAGAAGAGAAGACGATCCGCCCTTAAGGCGGATTTCACGACGGCGTTACTGCGACATTACTACCGCAGTAGTAGTTACTTTTATCGTCCATTCAAGTCCGGAACACGGAAATCGACTGAAGATTACGACGGTGGAACGTACCACGTTTCATTGATCTCGCTGCAAAAACTTTGAAAGCGAGCGGAACACGAAAAAATTCTTCTTTCGCTACCAACTGTAAAAATTCGCACAGATTTCTTACATTCGTGATGTCATAAATTGAACATGCGGCGCGCGTTTTCTCCGACTATCAATTTTTATGCATTTTTTCCCGAGTTTTGCTGCTACAGCGTAATTTTGTCAAGCAAAATTATATTTGTTCGCATATTTTATTACTTCTCGCTGACATTAAAGATATATTTGCTAGTTTACAATGTTAATTAAGTATTAAATAAAGCGCAATTAAAGCTTTGATGTCGATGTTGATCGAAACTCAGGTAAAAATTTATTCCTGTGATTAAATTTGCAATGAGTTATTTCAAAAATACAATACGTTGAATCATTACGTACTGTATTTACATTTGCAATTTGTCTCGCTACACCGAAAATCCGCGCTATCGTCTTTAATTTCGCATTGACTACATTACACGGCACTCCTGCATAAATAATGCGAAAACCATCCGCGTGAAAACATGGCAACAGGGACATTAATCCAAGCGAAGGCTATTTCTCTTCTTATCTAAGTTAAATTAATCCCCCTCCAAGAAGTATCGATTAATTCGAAAGTCGCCGACCATCATCCATCTTAAAGTCACGCGCCGCTCATCTCTTTACACGAACTTTGCACGGTCTCGAAAAGACGGCAGATTGCTTTGACAAGAACCAGAGAATTTATCGGGCGGGGATATTAGTCACGCGAAAATAGCGAAAGCTTGTACCGACACGCTTTTCCTTCAACCCTTTTAACAGGCGCTACCCGTCGTTCTCTATAGGCCATCGAGAAAAGTGAACCCTGCGAGTTGCAGCACCGAAAGAGGCGTGCCGGGTTGATTTCGAAAAAGGGCCACGGCGCATAATTCCCCAGTTATTCGTTTGCCGGGTGGCCGTTATAACCCACTCGGTGCGATAAACATTTGTAATTCGCGAGTATGAACGGATACGACGAGGCGAGGGGTTAGAGCGAATTACAGGCCAGCCGGGCAGGCAGGCAGGCAGGCAGGCAGCGCCAACGCCGACGCTAAAAGCTCACTGGAAAAAATATCAGTAAATCTCACCAGCTTGTTTCGCCGACATAGAAATTAACGATGTTTCTTCTTCCGCGTTTTGACTACGCTCCCTCTTTACGGCGTTTACGTATGTAGTTAAATACTTTATACTTATTTGCCTTCAAATATTTCGAGATAAGCATACATTGTAAACGTGCTCTTACATATGTATACCAATTGTATATTATAAGTGTACGATTGATTATAAGCGTAATGTAATCAGTTATATATACAATATATAATAAATTTTCATGTAAATGATTAAACACAGCTACACGTTAGTATATGTATATTATGTTCTTCGCGCAAACACGTGTGTTTGAATGCAACGCGCTGTGCAGTGTGCTTAGGTGCTGAGATGAATACTTCTAGCTAGCATCCGGTTACATTTTCGCATATGATACACACGAGAGCACCGACACGTAAACACTACCAGCGCGCCGAAACAACGGCTTTCTCAGGGAGAACTTTACGTGCCGCACACCACTTACAACACCAGCAGTAGAGAGTAGAGAAGAGAGCAATTACGAACATCTGCTCTCGAATCTACGTACACACATAGCGCAGCGAGTTCCAGGAGTGGCTTTCATAAGCTCGACTTTAATCCTTAAACGCGTTCTGACGCTCGTCAGCACCGGTAATACCCGTTAACGTATATCCTGAGGATCGTTAGACGCGACGACGACGCGGTGCCGCGAGCGTTAAGACACGATTTGCGAACTTTTTGTGCGTCAAACTGGTCGTTGACGCTTTATTTTCTACCCTGCCATTTTCTGTGCTGAAATATTCAATATAGGACGACAGGATATCGACTGTCGACGATGAAATAAATAACAATATAGAACGATCTTTTTTTTTATTTGCATTCATTCGTGCAATAAATTATTGCCTTTGCCATTTTTCAAATGCAGTATTGTTCTTTTTTGAATTTCTCAGAAATCAATTATTAATAGAATATACATTCATGGTTTTATTTATTGATATTGCAATTTATTCCAAAACTTATTAAATATTTATTAAAGTTAATATATTTTTTGATGTAGAAAAAATATAGAGAGAATATTAGTTTGGTCACGTATGAAAAGATTTTTTGTGACACATTATTTTTAATTATTTACGTAAAAATGCAATAAATATGATTTGTTCAAACAGACTTAATTATTAATATATAAAATATGTTATAATTAATTAATATACTTGGAATAAAAAGAGTTTAATATTTGAAGAGAACTGCAAATGCAAGCCACATTATCATGCAATAATAGGTAATAATAATAGGTAATTAATAATTTAAAATAATTAATTTGTCATGCCTATTATATGATGTATGACATGATGTTTTGGAATTAACGACAATATTTAAGCTGCAATACATGCTAGAAACATTGAAACTCTAAATAGATATTATGATCTTTCTCTGAAAGCCAAGGGAGCTTTGTAAGCGGTCTCAAATTCCTCTCGGAATGAACATAACTCGCATAACAATACAGCGCCATAATTAATCAACGTCACTTCGTTAGGACGATTGCCCAAGCTGACTGTGACCCTCCGCATTTGGAAATCATGAGAATTATGCAAGCATTTAGATATCCTAATTTATTATAGCAGCAACGTCGCGTACGCCGCGCGCTAAGTACACATCTGCTGACAAATAGCATAAATTCAATAATTAATTAGTAACATATTTCACTTGAAATATCTGCGATGCCAATCCTCGTTATTTTATGTTTTTTTCCAAATCATGAGATGATGAAAAATATTTGCAGGTTACACTTCTATCTTCCCAAACAAACAAATATCTTAGATAATAGAATGTTCTCCTGCATGCTGATACTACGAATTTTTAATCGTCTCTTGAAGGTCGGTAAATTACTTGCGTTACCTTCTAAAGTATTTCTCATAATGCGAGTGCCTATATACAGCAAACATCCCAGTGGTTTCTTGCACCCTCGTCAGTTTGCACATATTAGCGTGGCTTTTGTCCCCTGCGGTTGGTTGAATACACCAACGAGATAGACATGCTGCGAATGGGCGGGCAAGCTGCTTTGATACTCTAACAAGCGCAAACAGCGCCTCTGATTTACGTATATTATACCTATCTACATAATGTTAACTCTTTGCGCTCTAACAAGGTGAAATTGCAATGGAAAGAATATATAATATTTAATATTTGTAGTATCTGCATATAATTACTATATGATTCGTTGCTAATTTCAGTGTTAAATTAATTTAATAATGACTGTAACTAATCCGATATAATCAGAATGTGTATTTAGCACGTGATATGCGCAATGTTGCTGCCGTATGAAATAGAATGCTTAAGGGTTCGCGTAATTTTCATCATTTCAAAGTGCAAAACATCATTAATAGGTTCGGTGATTATCCTAATAAAATAATATTAATTAATTATGATACCGTATTGTGTAATATATACGTAAGGTTTGTGTATCGCGAACATATGAAATAGTGAAAACGCAATAGAGAGCTTTGCATTGTACAGACGGGGTCATTAATGCCTTCCCATTTTATATAGTAGGTATACGTATACGTTACGTATACTGTATAAAAATGGAAAGGCATTAATGATCCCGTCTGTACATTGCAAACGTACGCACTTTGCGTACGTCACTCTTTTTGTGACTAAAGTAATAAAATTCGCGTCATTACTTCTTAATAATTTCTAGCTGCCTGCGTCAGATATTAATCTGGGATAACTTTCGTCGTTGACGTTGCATAGCACTGTTATATACTCCGTTCTCGTCGAGAGTAACACAATTATATCTTAATTACACTACGCGTTCCCAAGAAAAGCTAGTTGATCGCTAAACTACTACTGCTAACCTTGTTTCCATAATACAGTAGTTATACACACCACGCAGGCATTAATCTTCTTTGTGTAGCAAAATAATAATAACTGATATCAGCTTTATGAACGCATAAAGTACCCCGCAATTAACACACGTCAATCTTCCAAGCGTGAAATTGCACAAAATTTCCGCATGGCAAATAGCTTCTATTACGCATTTATACGTAAAGAAAAAATTTTCAATTATTTTAAAGTAACAAAATTTTCAAAAAGATTTGTGAAGAAATTCTTAACATGCAATTTTACCATCAAGAATTCTACTTTGCAAAATAATTTCATATTTTTCATGTTGATTTTATTTTGTAAGAGACACGATTTCTTTTGTTATCACTTGCAACAAAGAAATTGCGTATTTCATCAGGTATCTCGTCTTACGTAGCACGTCCTCGATGTAAGCTAAGTCTGAATACCCGTCGAAGCTTTGTACGTTAGAAGGTGACAATAATGTGCAGCCGATAGTATGAGAGTGGGATCGTGCATCCTGTTCGAAAACCGATAAACCGGAGGGTGAAACTATCGCCTCTTTTCCGACGGCTGCTGCTGGAGGCTCGGCACCGCCATGCCGTTCTTAACTCTCTTTCCGCTCTTTCTTCTCGCTTCGCTTTTTCACCTACAGCGTCGCACAACGTCTATTTACCATAAAATAGAGTTTCCAGCTCTCTAGGCAGCTAGACTTGCATTTGCTGCCGCGCCGTTTATTTCTTTCCCTTCTTATCGCGCCGCGGGCGACATACGAAGAAAGTTCCGGACGCGCAATGGATGAAATCTCGAGTACATCTGACATTAGCTGCACGCCAAATGCGACCCGCCAATTGAACGAACATTTTCAAAAGTATCTAGATAATCGCGTTGATATTTTCTCGTTTCTTCACCGTCGTTATTTTTTTTCTGAAATTTAAGTGAAATTATTTTTTCACTGAATTATTTGATCGCTACTTTACTTCAGCTTGTTTTTACAAATTTTGCGTGCTTTACAAGCACACTCACGAATTTTTTTTATCACTTTACTAAATTAAATTAATACGAATTGTTGTTTGAGACAAATCATACATTAAATTTTACAGTTTTATTTTCTTTTCTCATTTATTTTTTAAAATTTTATTTTCTTACTACTTTCAACAAAAATTACTCGTATGCGTTGTTATAATTTTCATTGATATTACCATATGTCTCGTGCATATGAATAAAATCCTACTTATATTTCTATTGAAGAATTTAAGAAAACTTGTGCAAGCATTGGGGTGGTATCAAAAGTCCCGCATAGTGATTCGAAACTGTGTAAGAAGAAAAATTTTTCGAACTTGGAAAGTGCGATTTGGACACAATCTTGTATCACAACCCGTAAATATCCTCTACCCGAGATTTGCGCGGCGATAAACGCGTTACTTTAGAAGAATGAAAACTTTTAGGACACAGTCGGCATATAGTTTCTTCGACTTTTCGCGTTTGGAGCAGTTACGATAGTTGAATAAACGATAAATCCACACGCTACGTTAAATATCATACTGCACTTTTACGAAGAAACGTACGTTTCTTTCGAGAAAAACAAACTCATTTAATTTGCCAAATTGCACACGATAATTTATTAATATTACAGTTCAACACTAACGTCTCTTCTTAGCAAGTGTTGTTAAAAACAAGCATTTGTTTTCAGGACGTAACATAACAGGCAGAATTAATATGAAAAACTGATATATGAGTGTTGACAACTGTATCGATTTTCATAAATCATAAATAGAACATGTTTTCGCGTCACAGCGTAATGCCAGTATAATGCGGAGTGCATGACGCGATTAGGTCCGCGAAAAAAAGGAAAGTTTCTACTTTCGAGTTCAATCTTCACGAGAAACGTGTAATTCGTCGTGTAAGCACGTCGACGAGGTGAGTCGACTAAACACGAACGGATCCTCAATATACGCGGGAGTCGTGTTGAACGTGAACTGGGACACGGCGTTTCTTCCGGCCTCAGTTCTGGGGCCACGAAAATGGAAAAGAATATGTTTAGTCACGTACTTACTGCGAAAAGGGGTTGAATAGCTAGCGCGTGGGGTGGCGATAGAGCTGGCTACGAAATTCACGATCGTGCGCGACGGTCGTTGTTTATTCGACTTTGGGAGTGAAGAGGAGACGCTCGAAATAGAGCGCAATGGGAGGATGGGGGTTTCGCCCACCGTATACCCGATACGTCGACAGAGATAAAATCGCACAAAACGGCCACTAAAAAGCGCGCAATATTTGCGTAGAGTAGAGGAATGTCGATGCAAGTTTACGAGAACACTTCTCAGATATTAAAAGCAAAATCAATACCTAGTTTCGCGAATTTATGTACGCGTTGATAGGCTTACCTATCGCTGAAAATACGTATACACGAATCTCTTGACACGACAAATGGTGCTGTTATATTCCGACAATAAAAATTGAATTGAAATAAAGTTTTTCAGCTTATAACTAAAAATGATATCTTGATCTTATATCTCTCAAGAGGTCACGCGATCAGGCAGTAACTTTTCTCTTGGGAGAAGAATAAAGTGTGAATAAAGCTCGAATGTTCAACGCAAATGACAAACACGTCTCACGAAGAGATATATTGAAAAAGAGATAACATATAGAGAGTAAGTCGCACATAAAGCGGATCATCGCGACTAGTGTTGTACAAACCCTATCAAGACGATACTGAACGAAGTTTTCAATTTGTCCACCAAGGATTATACCTGTATTCATGCCGTTTCGTTTATATAATAGCGCATTAAAAACATGATCACTGGCGGATCCTGGGTTAAACCCCCCCCCCTTCCAAGTTAAAAAAAATCATTTTGCTGTTTCAAGAATTTTGGTAAAAAATGCATTAAACGTTAAAGCAGGTCGAACCGCCCCCCCCCCCCCCATTATTGACATCAAGATCCGCTAGTGTTGTGATATATTCAGCAATAAAGATGAAAGGAAAAATAAATATTATTAAATTTTAAAGTGTTGTCACGGCAGAAAATTTATCTCACAAATCACAAGAAAATTGCTCTATTTATTGCTAGTTTATTTATTAAGTAGTTTGTTTGCAAATTAGATAGCAAAAATGAATAACGTCGAAAGACATTAAATTTTTATTTTAAGCACTTTTTGATTATGTGGGATTAATGTCAAACATATGCTCAATGAAGTCGCAAGTAAACTGTAAGCAAAAAGTTTATGTCAAATGTACGTCAAATGTATCATTTCAAACAAAAATGGATTGCGTGACGAACAATAATAAAATAACATTAATCGTGTCAACGATTTTGTCTCACGACACGAAACAACATAATATAAAACTCTCACAAAAACATAAGATAAATGACTTGATAAGAATGCGAAATATAACGTGTAAGTTTCGTTTATTCGAACGATGTTTACGATTACATTGTGCCCGGCAAAAAAATTCCACTCATCGTAAAATTGAATTCCTGCCAGTCAGCATCGATTCAAAACGAACTAACAGCACGCGAGATTGCATTTACGGCCGTTCGAAAGCAGTCGCACTACGTTGGTAGAAATTTCGGTCAGAATTTCGATTGTGTAGCGAAATAGTTTGAATTCGAACGGCACTATTATGTACATGCTTCCAGCTGCTAAATGCACGCGAATACCAACCGTAAAGTCTAACTCGAAACAGTAAACAGAGCTAAGCTTCTTATGAGCATAAATTCAGCTGTATTACGCACTAAGCAAAGCACGCAAAATAGTTTAGCACTGGATACCCGTCATAAACCTGCAGAGAAAATTTGCTGTAACGCAACTGCGCTCTCATGTTTATTTTTTTTTTTTTTTTTTGGTATTTTCTCGCAATACTGATAACCGCAGAATCCGTTTATTTAAAAAAGTCCACCGGCGCAATACGCTCAAAATAAAAATTCTGGTTTTTGTGCAATGTAATTTTATTCAACTCCATTTAATTATTATCCAGATAAAATCTTTCCGTGATAAAATTCTCGAAAAGTTCTATTTTGTCGAAACTATTCCGTACTTTGATTCAAATTGCGCACACTTGTTAGAAGACTCCGGACTCTTAATAAACGCGATCTTTAGTAAGATATTCTGTGCCAGGAAGAAACTCTAACTCATTCCCGGACTAAAGCTCGAGCTATTTTGATATCGGTAGGACGGCACACCTTCGAGAGCCGCCGGCACGCGCATTTGTAACACGCCGCTCCATACTACGAGAGCGATTTAGTCTCCGAGCACGTATCGTCGTCGCGCTTGTCTATGGATAGAACGACGCGTGTATGCACAGTCGATGCATCGCACATTCACCCTTTCCTTCAAGCTCCCTTCTGGGATCCTGTACCTCGCAGTACTCCGGAATACATTCTCGTGGTCTCTCGTCGCCTCTCACCTGGCCCTCTTTCGCCCCTTCTTCATCTCTCTCTTTCTCTCTCTCTCTCTCTCTCTCTCTCTCTCTCTCTCTCTCTCTCTCTCTCTCTCTCTCTCTCTCTCTCTTCTTCGTACGAATTTTGCTCGAGCGTCGGAGCCAGCGAACGATATAATAGTGAAACTATCTATGTATTCGGTTGTCGGTCTATCGAATAGAATCGGGGTGTTGATAGTGTTAAGAGAACGCCGGTGGAAGCGAGATCCGTGTGACGGTAGGTGTATACGCGAGTACAGTGTCGAGCGTTGGCGTGAATTAACTGGATGCAGCTGCAGCTGTACGCCCATCCGCCACATTTTAGCTCTACCAACGACAGGAGGAGTAAAGGCCAGAGAGGCTGTGAGTGATCAAGGACGTGAGACGCTAAAAACGAGCGCGCTCCTGGCGCGACGTAATTCCTTCGGGCCGCAATAAGACTCGGTAATGAGTTGTTATTCGGAACGTAAGACTACGTACAACACGCATACACGCACACACCGACAGAGAAAGAGAGCGGCGACTTTGCTGCTTTAACGACTACCATAAGTTCCCGCGGGACCGCGGCAAAGGAGAGAAAATATTGCTGCTGGTTGTAACTTATTTAGCTCGTTATTTGCAGCAACGGAAGATTTATAATAGCCAGTTAAATGTGCGATAAGCTACAAATAAGGACGTAACAAAATTCTTGCTTACACGATGAATTACGTGTTCCTCGTGAGAATTAAACTCAAAAGCAGAGATCCTTCTTTTTTTCACGAATTAATTGCGTCGTGCACGGACGACGCTGGCATCATGCCGTGACGTCGCGGCATTCCGTTTATGAATTATAGAGACCGATTATGAGATAATGAATTGCACTCGTAAAGATAAATTTATTGGACAGTGATAGCTGTCGTTTTGTAATTATGTTACTTAATTATTTACGTTTAATTGCATTTATGTTCCAGCAAGTGTTTAATAATAAATGTGCACTTAATTATACAATGTGTCGAGATCTCAACTGTTTGACTTGCTCGATTACCAAAAATTTCAGAGCGTTAATATAAAAAATGCCCTGAATAAAAGAAAATATTATTTGCTAAATGCGCGTAATTATAATATACTAGTCACACGGGGCGGTCTGATACAGTTTATTTATGCGACGCGATAAATAACACTCTTATCTGGTAGGTACTGAAATCACGCGGCTGACGCATGCAAAAACGTGAAGTTAAATTAAAGTAAAGCATAGCGTAAAATTGCAAGATTATCGAGTGCAGCTGCGGTCGATGGTGGTCTGTTGCGCGGCGCACGGATGGGCGTTGCGGCGATAATGTTTGTAATTAGGCGGGGTTATAAGGTGCGGAACCGACGGACAATTTGTGTCGGGTTGACCAGAAATTCGGCAAGTAAGTTATCGACTCGTAGATTATCGGGCTGACGTGCCCCGCATGCCGAGGAGTCCCCGACTTACCCACTCGGGTTATTGGACATTCCTTATCGCTCTCACGTCCGTTGCAAATTCTGGAGCTGCGCGGCCTAAAGCCACTGATTGCTCGATTAATTTCATTATACATCTTGTCTAAAAGTTTTACCGCGCTCCCGTGCGAGAAACTATTGTCCTATGTAGGTATTTTTGCATAATCTTTCTCTACTAAACGAACGCTGCAAGAGCATTCGTTAAAAAGTCGATAGAATATATTGTTATATAATTAACATAATGTGTGCACATATTTGTTTTCGATATTCGAGATGAAATATCGGAAAATAAAATCAATCGCGTCTTTTTTTTTACAAAAAATTGTAATGCGGTTATTTAATAGTGCTATCAGGTTTAGTATACACAGGCCGAGGCAACCGAAGGAACGCGCGAGATTCCACATTCCATTCCCGAAAGATTCTCGAATCTATCGAGACATCGATTCTCCTAGAGGGGCACAGGAGAGTTCTCGAGTCCGTAGCACCATGGGGAATTCTAGAGAGCCTTTCGAATTCTCAAGACGCACGTAACGTCCGAAACGCGACGGGGGAAGTACAGGCCTATATCTTTTCTTATCAATGGCAAGATTTTTCTTCCGGGCCAATGACACAGGACCAATGCAATTTCATCGAATTGTTTTCTACACAATCTCGCAGATTGTGCGAAAGTTAGAGTAATATCGAAACAAGGATTCGCCGAGAAAAATCCTTTTGCATGGAAAACGTATATACCCTTCTCAGCATCGGATATGTCGCGGGCCATGGCGTCCGCCTTTAATACCGGTTGCCAAATACGAGAATCTAATTACTAAAAGAGGTCGGTACCGATGTTACGGATAAGCGATTATGAGCCGAGACAAAGAGATCGCGAAGTGGCTGCCAGTGGCAGCTTTTGTTCGCATAGCCACCATTCAGGGCATTCACGCTTTGTCTACCATTCATCTCCCCATTAGTGACCGTATCCCCATGATGGCGAACAAACGAAAGGTGCGGATGAGTCACACTACCGGGAAAGCAAAGTGCATTTGCCATTAGCAAAATCAATCTCTGAACCCACCACACACCTCTCAATCAGCCTTTACATAATACCGTAATTAAGCATATTATGCACACACGATTTCTATATTACGTCTTTTTGGACAAAAAGAGCTTATGTAAGAAAGGATATCGATATGATGATTATAATTGATTATAATAATTTTAATGATAAAATGCATATTAAAATATAATATCAGTTTAAATAAATTAAAATCAAATGTGCAATTAAATAATTTCCGAATTTTTATCAATAATAGATATCATGATAAATTCGTAATAATAATTTAAATAATTTTCCAAATTACATTTTAATAAGATAATATTAATTTTAATTATTTACATAATTTAATTAAATCCTGTGATCATATTATTTCTGTACTTTTAACTCGTGGATATAACAGTTATTTATAAAATAATCTTACAAAGCAGAAGGAAAGCGGATATCATGCAATGTATTATCAATTTGCACTTTAGTCATATGGTAGCTATTTAGCAATTTAATTTCTTTGAAATCAGCCGAGTATTCTCCGCACGATTTAAAATCGACAGAGCACCCGGAGAAATTACGACGACGGAGCACGTCGCAACGAACTCGCACGTCCAACGTTTATACGTCGGACTGCGCTCGGATTAATTTAATGAACCGCGATGTTTGCACGCATGCCTACGTGCATTTAATGCCGATTCCGATAGCTAAAAAGAGATAGGAAAAAACGCAACAACCGACGGCTTGCCAATATATATGCGTGCGTGCATAAATATACCGACGCACACGCGTGTCGGCTAACGCGACATATACACGCGCACACTTTTCCAACACACGCTCGCGGCACTGTCGTGTGGCGATTATCAGATTTATAGTTTGCTCGCGGGCGGAATCGTTCAGGCGAGTAACGTCACATCGAGCGGGGAAAGGGTATTTAGACGTATAGCAGCACACGGAACGCGACGGCGGCAAAATGAAATATTTGCCGATATCGAATCGCGCGCGTTCTCGGATTTATAAAATATAAATATCTATCTTCTCGCGCAGACACGGCCGCGAGTACGCTGATTGAATTAATCATCATACCAAATACAATGGTACGCGGATTCGCACATTTATCTCATGCTTATACAGATCATTTAGGTTACAACTTTTAAATCATTCTTCATTAGTAGTCTTCAAAAGAGGGTGAACGCTAAACAACGGAACGGTTCGATAAGCCTCGCTAACGTAATGTTTGTTTGCGTAATGTATATTGAATAAGGCGCAGCGCAGCCCTACGCAGGTCGCGAGCATTTTCTCATTATTTTCGCAAGATTGCTGGTTGTTGTTCCTTTACGTGACTACTATTCCTAAAAACACAAAAAAAGACCGGAACCTTCTTACGAGCGAACGCAATTTGCCTCTTACAATCAATTCCGCGAGTCGCCGGAAGGCTTGTTTTCCGGGAGATTGCATGCGACGAACGGCCGTGATGAGTTTGCTTTTCACTGTAGAAACGGCGGATATCACAGTCGGAGTGAACCATTCTACGGAATAAACACGAAGCATAGAGAAACCGAAGGAACGAAAAGGGTGCCGCTCCGGGGAAGAGCGAGGTTACGAAGAGAGAAAGAAAAAGGAAGACGAGGGAAAACCAGGACGGGCATAAGTATGCTCATACGCTTGCTCATTCGCGGTCCGACTGTTTGTTAACTTATCTAAATGTCTGGATGCAACGTTGTCGACCAGAGCAGGCGTTAACTTTATCGGAACTCGTTTTAGAGCAAACTAGAATGTGATGCGCCCTCCATGCCGTTAGCTGCGCTGGCAAGACTGAGAATAGGACGAGAATTAGGCTGTGTTAATTTGGAGTTAGATTACGAAGCCGTGAGACGGGATGCTTCCGCGACGTGACGCACATTTCCCGGGAACTACGTCGATCGTAAATACTATTAGTCTTGTTATTGCCATTCTCGTTCGTAAATGCGATTAAGATCTGTTAACGCGAACGGGGAAACGAGCGGAATAAAACGGAAAGCGGAATGAGAGTTTCGTTCGTCCGATTTCCAAATTAATATATATGTTTGCCCGTGTATTTATAAATTGTTTTGCACCGCTCTTACATATTTCTTCTCTTTTTCATACAATACGTGACACGTGTTGGATTTTAATTTTCTCACGGACATATTGCGTTTGTGGACTATGTAAATATTTTCGCACAGAAAAAGTTCCGCCGTGGCAACTGCTGTAAGCTAATTTCGTGCAAGTCACGAGATTTCGTGGAAATTTATTAGATTAATTTAAGTATTACGTCGCAACGTCTGTGGCTCACAGAGAGAAGAAGGGCATTGTCCTTAGTAGGAACGGCAAAGTTACTACGGAAACGAAGAAACGGGCCGAGGAAAGAAGAGCAGAAACGGAACAAGAAAACTCCATTACGTTATGAAGCTGCCTTGTTTCATAGAATAATATGTCTGCCATACGAAAGCCATGTCATGAACAAATATATACAGGATATCCTACACCAACCGTATCACCCATTAATAACAGATTTATGAGGTCATTTGGAGACATTTAGAAAATCTTTATATCAAAATGTCAAGGCTACAGTAATTTTTAGATGCAAAGTGTTTAAAATTGATAAAATAAATTATCAAAAATTCGCGTACGTCGCATATTAATTTTTATATTCTTATCATATAATAAATCTGCTATTAATAAATGATGAATGCGGCTAATCTGAGATATCTTGTACATTTTATATTATTTTGAAATTTCTTAATATTAAAATTAAACCAAATATGTGGATTGACTTACCGGCACGATGCGCAGCAGCGGAGTTGATCTGTAAAATACAAAAGAGCATTCAGATTATAGTAAAGTATAAAATAATTAGTATCTAAAAAATATTTGCGCACATTAAACTTTTTATTTATCCTTTAAATAAAATGACTAGTAAAAAAATCATCAAAAATTTTATTATTCAAAATAGTGATAAATATGTGAAAAACTTTAATAATAATACTATTTATAGAATACTAGTTATTGTAAATGTTTTATTGAATCTTTCAAGTATTTTATGTGTGTTATACATAATTATTTATATGTAACATTTTACAAATAACAGATAATAAATAAGTAATTAATTACCTTAAAGTTGCTCCGCCGACGCCTGATGCCCTTCCCGAGCCTCCTCCTCCTCCTCTTAGTTCTCCTTGCAGTTCAAGCCATTCACACGCGTTTGCGACGCGGAAATCGCCCGTTTTAAACGACACTCCCGACGTATTTTCATTATTTTAAGACAAAGATAAGACAACTCGAATAGATCGCACGGATAACACTTCGACACTATCCGCAATAGATAAAAAAGAATGAGATCGGAAAGTAGTAAAAGTAGTAGGTATTATTTGAGAAAATAACGCGCTGATATACGAAACAATCTGCTCCGTACGAGTGCCGCCGTACGAATGAGGTACGATATAAACGTTTCAAGAACAAAGTCACGCTGATTCCGATTTGGAAGAATCCGTAGAAGAAACAATATATGTACGAAATAGAACATACGTGTGAGAGAGGGAGAGGAGGTACGGAGCGCGCAGGCTAATGCCCCGTCTACACGCTGTCTTTAAGATAGTGTGTTGAAGATATCTGATGTTAAATTGCGCGTGTAGCTGTGTCAAACTATCTTTAAGTGAAACTATCTTTAAGTGAAACTATCTTCAAGATGTTAAGAATCCCAGTTCAACATCATATATTAGAAAATATCGATTTATATCGATTTCTGATTTATATCGATTTATTTTTTATCTTTTACTTATTATATAATTGTGGCGCCATATTATATATTTATATCTATTGCTAATTCATTAGGAATTAGGAAACAATTAATTTTTGACAGGCTCAAATTCTAAAAAAAATACTTTTAGAGGTTATGTATTGCGCGAAACGAAACAAACTATCGATCTTTAAATACAGCGTGTAGCTGAATAGTCGTTTCAAGTGCAGTTTACTTCAGCGTACTATTTTAAGGATAGATTCTTAAAGACAGTGTGTAGACGAGGCATAAGCGCGACAACATAAACAAACACCAAACACCGCGAGCCGGTTACGAAATTCTTACAATTAAACTCGATTTTAACTTGATTTCGATAAATGTTCGATTAATTCTTTAATGTTAAGAATTTCGATATATATATATATATATATATATATACCGACTCGCGGCGTTCGATGGAATTGTTTTAGTCGTTCTTATAATTAATCTACGTAATCTACTCGTATCCCCCCCCCCCCCTCTCTCTCTCTCTCTCTCTCTCTCTCTCTCTCTCTCTCTCGCTATGTATCGGCATGCGTATAGCTGCACCTTTTTCTTCGCATTCTTCCAAATTGGAATCGACACGACTTTATCTTTGATATGTTTATGCACCTTTATCGTTTGCACGGCGGTAGCTCGTATGTACAAGCAAATCGTTCCGTATCGGTGCGTTATTCTCTTCAATAATACTATCCTTATTATTTTCCGCAATATCGATTTTACTCTTTCCTTTGTTACTTGTTACAAACGCAGTAGAGTATCAAATGTGTAATCCGTGCGATAATATACAAGTTTTACTTTCTCCGAATGACAAAGTACGCGTCGGGAAACTGTTCAAAACATCGTGCGATTTTTATATTTGCATCGCAAACACATGTGAATGCCTTGAAAAACTGTAAAGAGAACTGAGAGAAAGAAGAACCTCGGGAAAGGCATAAGGCGCCGACGGAACAACTTTAAGGCAAGTAATAATTTATTTATTATCTGTTAGTTGCGTAAAATATTACATGTAAAATATTGTGTAATGTAACGCACATGGAAACTTTGAAATATTCAGTAAAAGATTTGCAATTTTTAATATTTATAGTTATTAGATATAAATATATAATTCTTTTATTAAATATTTGCATAAAAATGTTATGTAAAAGTTTAATGTGCATTATAATTATTTCTCAAATCATTATTTTAAATACTTTAAATAATTCGAATGTACTTTGAATGTTACAGATCAACTTGTGAACAACTCCGCTGTTACGCATCGTGCTGGTAAGTTAATCCAATCCTATTTATTTTTATTAATTTTTAATATCATTAAGAAAATAGATTTCAAAATAATGTAACATATACAAGATGTCTCAGACTAATTGTATCACTAATTGTATCACTATTTGTTAGCAAATTTCTCATATAGTAAGGATATAAAAATCAATATGTGATGTATACTTCAGCTCGTGAATCTTTGACAATTTGATTCGTCAACATTAAATATTTTGCATTTATAAATTACTATAGCTTCGATATTTTGCTATACAGGTAATATGGTTGGTGTGATTGTATATATATTTGAAACGTTTAAAAAAATGGTATGTATAATATAAAAAATTTGACTTATGAAACTTTTCTCCATGAAACTGCCACTTAGCAAGTTTGAGTTGATATCCAGTCTTCAAAATTATGAAAAACACGTTCTGATTTATAATAAAACTTGAAAATTACGTACTAAAATTAACGTGTTATTACGAAATGGTACTCGGCTCATGAGACTCGTGAAGCGTTACAAACTTGGTATGCGCGAGCTCAATTACGCTGATGAATTACGCATACCCACCCTTTCGCTCGAGAACGAATTCATCTTCGTCATACTCGTTGGCACACGTATCTGCTAGATAAAGTGGTATTTTGCTAGGTAATACCGCTCGAAAATCTCTACGCTCGATAAAATAAGAGGTAAATGCACGTCGCGTTGTCTCAATTATACTCAATTAACACAATCATCTTTTTGCAATATTCCTACAATAGCTTGTTTAAGTAATAAAGCAAAAACCGCGCTATTTACAAATCTTTTCACATTTCTATAATTTTAATTGCATCTATTTTACTACTAACAATTTCGCGAATAAACTGGAAGCTTTGTGGCACACTCTTGGTGCAAACTTTCCACATTGCGTTCCTGCGTCAGTCGTATCGCATTGAATAATTTAAGGATAAACGCAACGGTAGAACATAATAGCGACCTCTCGATATTTTCTTGTAACTTTTTACGGGGCCTAATTGAAGCTGACGGCTCGGTCCTTTTAGACGGAACAAAAGGCACCGACGCCAGTCACAAGGCACAGAACTCATTACGAAGCAACGGCTGCAGTGGCAAAGTCTGATGAGAAATTCCGGAATGGAAACGATCGGCTTCGCTCCGGGAATCCCGCCGGCCGCGGAGAACCGTGGTAAATAAAAGCAAACGCGTGAGTGCAAGAAGAAATATACGGAATAGAGTTTTAGCACCGCTCCCGCTGGCAATACCCAATATCCGCTTCGACTCCGGGAGTGCAATGATGATCGCGCGCATCGTTGTCGCAGGATGCGTCGAGCTTCGCAACCGGCGAAAGCTTTACGAAATTTCGTAATGCGCTGCGTGAAAATTTCAACGCCGCCGCTGTTTCTACCGTAAAGAGCCAGGTGCGTCCAACTTTGTATTACGACTAAATGGAGAATTTCATACTGCCGAGGGGCCAAAGTGCATGGATCCGGCATGTTGCGTCTGCCCCTTCCTCCCCACCCCCCTTTGCCGCAAGCCCATTCTTTTCGCGCGAAAAAAATAGAAACATATTGAAAACTTTTTTTCGAAAACTGTGCAATAACCATGCATTAAGCCACAAGATAAATAAGATAATATTTTTTTTAATATGCCATCAATCATTAAGTTGTAAACCAACAACTTTCTGAAAGTAAAAGTTTATGTCGCATTATCAACATTTTGCGTTAGAGTAACTTTATATCATAGCAAAACGCAGTTTAAAAAAATAAAAACGACATCATCACTGTGTTTGCAAGTAAATAAAATCAGAAATCCGAAATACGCGCTACCAACGCAGTGTACAAAACAAATGTTCAAACTTCGCGTCAGTGCACGATTCTTTCTATTTTGGAACGCGATGGTATGAAATTTCTAGCAAAATGCGTGAGTGATTGGTACAGTGAATTTTAGAAGTACGCCAGGCGGAATATTTAATCATTAAAGTGGAATACACTAAAGAAAACAAACAAGAAGAATTTTCTGCATTTCATGTAAATAACTTTTTACTCTTGTTTTCTTTTAATTGGGGAAAAAAAAATTATTTTGCCAACGCAATGCTTTCCTTATTAAAAATTCAGTTCTCTAGTTACGAATTAATGAGTTGTAATGTACGTAAAACATAATGCAGTCCGTAAAAACATGCGGAAATAAAAAAGATAGCATTGGTGAATCAAGTGCATAATAACGCGATCAACCGACGTTTTCATAATATTGGTACAATTCGATGTTATTTCATTTAAAAATAATGTAGACAAGACAAATATTACTAATTGAATAATATTTATGCGGAAAGATATATGACATTTTTGCGAAACGTAGAAATCTGCACAATGTATTTAATCACTGCAATGGCAGACAAATATCAAAAATCGAAATCAATCATAGAATTGGAATTGGTAAATTATGAGATCCATAAACGTCGAATTGAGCGATTGTTGAAAAATTTTTCAAAGATAATATGTGCGCGCAAGCTAGAATATTATACGATCTAACTTGGACTATCAATTTCAGAGATGCCAGATCTGTGTCCGGCGTATGTATTTCTATTCCTAGCTTGCTTATCGAACGAATAGACAGTCCGGACAACAATAATGCGTCTAATAAAAGAAGTCCGTACGTAAGCGGAAATCAATTATTCGGAGTACTCGGAAATCCGGTACGTTTGGGCGTATCCATTTATGTTTTGCGATCGCCGGAGGGAGTTCGGACGAAGCGATATCTATTCCTATGAAATTCTGCGCACTTGACTCTAGAGACATCGGACACCCATAGCATATTGACAAGAGAGAGAGAGAGAGAGAGAGAGAGAGAGAGAGAGAGAGACGTAGGAAGAGAGCGACCGGTCACACCGCACAGTCAATTCCATTTCGCTCCGTGACTTTCGTACGGACGCGCGTAGATCGACCTAATTTCGCACGCTCCGGGAAAACGATCGTCCGTGGCCAATTCCTCGAACGATCGGTACTGCATCACCCGCTAGCGGTAATATCGCTTTCAATGGTGCAAACGCGGTTCGATTACCCTCGTCGTCGACCGAGGAACGCGGTACAAATCCTACGTCCAATGGTGTGAGGCGGAAATGGTCGTACGTGTGGCGGATTCGTGCGAACAGCATCGGATTCGGGGATCGCTTTAATGCCCCTCGAGAAAGCACTCACTGATTCCCTATTAGCCCGATTTCTTATCCGAATCTCCTTCTAAGCATCTAAGCCCGACTGTCGAGGAAGAGCGCAGTGCATCACCTCGATGCTTTTTACGAAAGCTGTGGAGCTGCGACGAGAAAACGGGAGCTTCTCGCGAATCTGATTCACAACTTCCGTTAAATGTTTTCTCACGTTGAATCCGAGTTGTTTGCTACGCCAGCACCCTTTTCGTTATCTCTTCAGAAGAACGGTAAATGGCAACATTCTTGGGAGTCTGTCTCTTATTTATGTGTCTCTGATTTACCGCTTAAAAGTGTCATTGTTCGTGAAAGACGAAACGTCGTTAATTATTTTTGAGCCGCGACACAGAAGAAACGATAGAAAAGACTTAAGCTTTCGGAGTCTGCGGGTGCACGTCCGAAAAATGAGATACGTTCGTTCCGTTGGCAAACTTCGCACGTACACGGCGGATCTACAAAACGGATGGAAAGAGGCAAGCGCGGCGCAGATAGTTTCTTCCCGATTTGCACCATTATTTTGCAGCCGTCAACCTTTCACGATATCTCCTCACAGGTTTCCTTATGCAAAATCTTATCCCCAGGCGAGGCACACACTCGCCGCTTTAGGATGAAACGACAAAGAATTTTGCCGTTTACTGCGAGGTCATTGTAAAGAATGCGAAATAATACTACATTCCGTTCATGCCGCAGCGATTCTCTATTTCGAAGTTCTTTGTGAAATTTTCTAATAAATGTCGGCTCTGTTTGTCTCATTAATAATTCTTAAGATAAGCTATAACGAACCCAACTCCTCGAATCTTCACCTTTGGTGTACCTTCAACCCATCATTTCTACATTATTTACGCGCGCACCTCCGTTACCGAAGGTTGGGGAAGCAGCACGGGCACCAGAAATACTACTTTCGGAACTTCGAGAACTTCTGACGGAAACCACCACGGACGCAGTGGAGCGGAAATTTATGGATTTTGTTTGGTGCCTTCGTCTCTGGCAGGGTTGCATTTTGATTTACGATCGAACCGTAGCGCGATATCGGAGACACGACGACGGCGGCGTCGTTGAAGGGTGAAGGGCGGAACGAGCATTGAGAAAGGGAAGCGAGAATGGGGTAGTATCGGAGGTAAGGTAAGGTGGTTGGCATGCAATCACTTTAGCCGTTTCGCACGTTTCGATCTGACCGTCTCCTCCCACTCTGTGTTCTCAAGATCACGCGGTGCCGCGCGTCGATTTTTCGCCGCGGCTCGACACGCTACGGAGATGCGTAGCGTTGTGTCACCGGCATCTATCCAGCAACAGACGGTGGAGCGAAACGCTCGAAGAAGAAGCGCGCGCGGAAAGGAGCTTACGGCACGCCCGGCGGGGGACCAATGTGACACGGTGATGCATGAGAAATCCGTTTTGTAATAGAAATCGTTACCACGACGTATCGACGCAGTCGCTCGTGGGACTACCCGAAGCTACGGATTTTCATCCACCGACGAGGAATCTCGCAGCTCAAGCTGGAATTTGCAACTGTACGCCAGCACAAGACGCATCGTGTTTTTTGCGAAAGTCTCCGTAATCTTTCAATTTTTGCTATTTTCCTCAGAAAAAAGTGGCTGTCTTACGATGGGATTTTATGTGCAGTTTGAAGCGTTCTATATAAGAAAACATTGACTTTGAAAACATTGATCTTTTTTTTTAAATAAAATTACTCTGTCCACAATTTTTATTCAACTCATCGCGCAAATAATTATTTAAAATATAATTAAATTCTATCATAATGGAAATCATAATGTCTTATTTCGTTAAAACTTTAAAACAAATGCCTACATGTAAAAATTAAATAAATTGTAATATGATATAAATTCGCAAACCAATATATCGCTTCTTTTATTAAGATCTAGCTATCGATTATTTTTAAAAACTTCCGCCATCAATCGGTTTCGACTTCATCAATGTGATTGGTAATAGGCTAAACAGTTAGTTTATCTTGTCGTTGATCTTCGCTAACGTCGCGTCAGAAGGACTTAATTAAATCGCATCCTAACTAACATAATCTGTCTCCGCCTCCCGATAACCGAATAGCAATGGCTGAATCGGGGAAACTACAGAAACGCCAGGACTGCCAGTTTAAGGTAATTAGTTAATGTTCCATTGCCAACGGACTCCGGCCTGTCTGCAAGCGTGCACTATATCTACGTACGTACACCACCGTTTCCACTTTCATCCCGCTGCAACCCGCCAGTTAATTTCCAGACGAGGGCGCCGCGAGTCTGTTGATAAATCAGACGTGAGCATATACCTACATGCGGGATATATAAACATCCGTGCGCGACGGTGCTTAATCGATCGGGGCTTAATGACTACAATACGTTTCAGCCGGTGCGGGATAGCATAACCTGCTGGTCGTAAATTGAAGAGCCAACGTCGTACGTTAGACCGACGATGCGTACTACTCTTCCTCCCGCAGCGAAAGATCCGGCAAACGATTATTAATAGTGCTGACGATGAAAACGCGTCGTTTCTGCGCGGACGATCCGCCAATAAATTTAGGAGAACGCGGAATCTCGACAAACAAGAGTTTTGACTCCCTTGTCGCGTAAAAATCGATTTACACGAGAAAGATTGGTTTCGTGACGTTAATCTTATTGTAATATATAATATAAAATATAATTCGAATAAGTATCCAGAAACAACAACTTGATTTATACTAATAATGTTTTACTACTGATAGACGCATACGCGAATAACGCTATTTTAAATACATCTCGTTAAAAAACATAACAAATTCGCCGCACGTCCGATCAATTTAATCAGAAGCGATATTGCATTTATGCAATGGTTTATATAAAACGTGTCGCATCTACGTTTGATATTCTAGCAAAGCGTTATCCCTTTATTCCCCGTCCCCCCATTTATTCCAGCACGTAGCCATTGATCGATATTACGAAGTGTTCATCCAGCACGAGATGCTTCACGGACCTTGTATCACGTTAAAGGGCGCATTTAATTAGCACGTACAGTGTCCTTCAATGTGTCAAAGCCTACCGCGCCTATTTGATCACACATTTGTGGTGTCCACAACAGGTGTGAAACGTATCGATTAACAAATTGCTTGTAGCGAGCGGATCATCAGAGCTTTAATGGTGGCGTTAACATTTTAGCTAATTTCAGGGAATGTTTAAATGTAAAACCCAGCAATTTTACGTGATTCAATTTACCTTGCAGTAAAACGGGAATATAATATTACGTGATATTGGACGCAACGATTTCGCTCTGACATTCTTTTCGCGCCTTCCCTGCAAAAACCACGAATTTTGCAAGAGTTTACGTTCGCGAGTTACAATCTTATTTAAGAACATCACTCCGCGACTCGAAGCAAAGCAGGGAAAATTGAATCGCGTGCGCGAGAAAGCTCGGCGAACGGAAAAGATGAGAACTTATCTACGATGAAGCACGGCATTGCGGCACTTTGTCGACACATACTGGGTCTCGCGCGCTTTTCCCTTCCCGACAGATGCTCAGAGAGTACTAGGCGCCATGGAATGTCAGTCTCGAAAGAGACAAGACAAACAGGAGGACAAGAGAGTTGCCTACTGACAAAGCCGTCAGACGTCGGTATGGACTATGTACACGATTCGATCGCAGACCGGTTTGACATACCGTTGGAACCCATCGGAGGTAGAATTTCATCCTAGATACGTGTCGTTTCCAGTTTTTACCGATTGCCAGGTATGATGTCACGTCGCACGCGCAAGCAGAAAGAACGTTAGAAATGACGAATGAACTCGAGAAGTTCTTTATCGGACACTCGTGCTCCGACACCGATAACTTTCGCGCGTAAATTCATGCGGTTTTTAAGCGCAAATTTTTAGTCACGACTCGAGAGACTCTTTTTATCGTTTGTTGTAATAATTCGAAACGCATCTTCACTCACTCGCGGTTTATCTTATTATTAAAATCAGCTCGATTTAATTAATGAACGAAGTCTATTAAGTGCTCTTTTCGAATGTAAAAATAAAAAAAATCTTAGAACTTGTCTGATGATGAAATACTAAAACCAATAAAACAAACATTTAAAATAGTACGCTCTACGTTGTTCATAAGCAAAAAATGTACGGTAGAACGATTGCACGTGTTAAGAGCAAATAGAAAGAAATTTCATCTTCCTTCATAAACTCAAAGAAAAAAAATGTAATACACTCTTGCGGCACACTCAGCATACAATTTTTCCTTGACAACTGTTAAACATAAATGTAAAGTGTTCAGCGACATCGTAACGTTAACAACATCTCGGACAAGAATCAATAAATAAATTAAGCTCTAAAAATAATAAATCGTGATAAGAATAGTTATCTTTGTAATTTCTTCCGTTGCGTCGCCCATTCGAGATTGAAATATTTATACATTTCTTAGCAAATTTAAAATTTTTTATTTTTAAATAATCACGTTTTACTATTGTGAAACTTAATTATACTTTTATTAGTTCGTGGTTTTTACGAGTAGAAATGCATTCGAATTTATTGAGTAATCAAAACCCGGCACTGCTAAATATTCTCGCTCAACTTTCGTGAAGCAATATGAGAGAATTCAGGGCTAGGATAATAATATTATTTCTAATAGCTTACGAGGGTTTGGCATGCTATCAGGTAATGGATACACTTCCATAAAACGCGACTGAGACGCTGCTGTCTTTTATTCTAGTAAACGAAATTCCAAAGGCTAAAAGGAGAGAGCAATTGGGAAAAACGACGTCTGCATCGCGATTTTAATTGGCCGCGGCGATAAACGTAGCACTTGGCAAAGTAGGTAATAACGATTAAAAGTCTAATCGGCTGAAAACTTGTTAACTTTCACAAAATTGCTGGCATGGGATTCCATCTCACGTTGAGTGTTAGCTCGCATAATAAAAGAGCTCAGAAACCGGAGAGGAAAGAAGGAATATGTTCTAAGACTGTGAGAACTCAATTGAAGTCAATCGACCGTAGTCTAATATAGCGATTTGCCAGAGAAAGTATTAATTATTTCTTCTAATTTTGTATAAACATATGATTTTATATCTCTATCATAAGCGTAAGGTCAAAATATTTCTATATATATATATATTATTATGATAGAAAAATCTAAAAGTATGTGATAGAACAGTATTTACATTAGAGATCACAATAATGAATTGTAATATCTAGCACGCCGTGCAAATTCTCTTTCCGCAAGAATTTTCCATTTGTATGAATTCAAATATTACTATGATCTCTTTCTGACGATTCGCACCAAGCATCCTCGAACGTGATATCCCGAAATTCAAGAACATAATCTGAATCCCGGGAGCACAATTTGAGATGCGGCAGCTCGTGTTCACTATAACGCGCGAGGAAGAATGGGGACGCCGGAGTTTCTCGCGCTGGAATAAGATGCTCGCACTTAGCATCTTATGCCGTCGTTCCTCCGGCCTGAGAGAGCGAGAGTCATGGGAGATGTATAGGATGCACGACGGGAGACGCGTGAGAGGTCGAGGTTTTAGCGAACATCTGCCAGACAGGCTGATATCCAGCCGACGATAAGACCTCGAAATGCAACTGTGCCTGAGACGGCTAGTATAACCACGCCGGAATTCATTAGTTAACCCCGCAACTCAGCATTTTCAGAGACTCATTTCGTAGCGCAACCTTGCGCGCCACGTATACACGAAATTGCACTGCTGAAGAATTCAGGAAAACACGGAGTGGCTATGTGTACCAGCTGACGAGTGAAAGAAGCGTGTTTCTAAGGATGCAATGAAAGCGCACGATTCGCTATGTGCAAAGATTAAGCAATATCAACGCGAAAGGTTAACGCTACGCGACGATCGACATTCGTAAATCTACAGTCTCATATGCGAGATATCATCAAACGTGTAATCAAACGTGTAAAAAAAATTTCTAATGAAACAAATCAACATGTTTGCTACCAAACTTATATCAATGATTATAAATAACATTATCTAATCAAGAGGTATATTTATATTTATATTTGTAATTGTGTATGTGTGTGTTATCATAATTATGTACTTACTTTGATAATGAAAGGTCTATCAATTCAATTAGATATATACCGACTATCCGTGCTTAACTACACGTGCTACTAAATGAAAGTTAACTCGTACACTTCACTTTCAAAAAATATAAATTTACATTGTGAATTTGCGAGAAAAACACAAACACGAGATAAAAATTTATTTTGTGCTATAACTACGAGTTATAAATTAAGGACAATGTAATTCAGATAAAACTATAAAAGTTATGCAATGACAAAAGTTATAATATACCGATTTTCAGTTTCTCTTTGCAAAACATATTGTATTTAAAAAGACCTCAATTTAAAGTACCGAACAACAAAAAACCGCTCGATGAAATGTGTATCATAAAAGCAAATCGATTGCTGTATAAGCAATAGTATTCATAATTATAGCTTTTTTATTGCATCGATAAATTACGCTTCTGAAACAGCATTTTGACAATCCACTCTTTTATAAAAACATCAAATAATTAAATTGATTAATAAAATTAGATAAGAATGTATTTAAGTAAACAAAAATTATATTAAATATCATATTTTTTAAATTTAAATTTAAAACTTAAATTTTCAATTTAAATTTTAAATTTCAATTTTCAGAATTTTAGTTTTTAACTCAATTTTTCATATTTTATATTTCTAAAATTTTCTTTTCTACATATAAGTTTGTATAATTAAAATTTTTTAAGTTTTAATAATTTTATTAAGGCTCTTAACTTGTGCTCTTCATTGTTAAAATAGAATGTAAAAAGTAATATATTTTTTATTTAAATATTTTAAAAAATTAAATTGCAAACAAAGATGTGATTGTCGAAGCGCGTTTCTAAGCAATTATATGGTAAATATTGACAAGCAGAAAAGATATAATATCAATGTTTTACTTGCAATTATGCAAGTATAATGGATAAGTACACTCATTGTATCTCTCAGCTAAGTACGCCTCTTCAGCCATAAATTTAATATATATATTTAGTTATAATAAGTTGTTATATGCTTAATATGGCTTTCTTACTACAAATTATTTAAATTTTATTTTGGTTAAAATTAATTCTTAACAAATTGTGAAATAATTATTTAAAAATTATAATAATTTAAAATTGTTATTTAATAAACATTTTAATGAATATTCTAGCAAACATTTTTAAATGTATTACAAATATTTAAGAGATATAAATTATAATTGTGTATATGTACGTTATCACAGTGTAATGTATATATTTAAATAATGATTAAATAATTATACTCACCAGCTAGGATATTCCAGTTTATTTTACCTGCAGATTCTGCCTTAGATTGCTCTTCATTAGCTCTAGGGCACACTCACCAGTTGTATCTCAGCTAAGTCTGTTTTTACGCTGAAGAAATTTATATATAAATTATTATACGTTTTATTTATAGTAATTGGTATTATAAAATATTTTTTAATTATCTTGATTAAAATAATTATTTATAAGAATTTTTATAAATATTCTATAAATATTCCAATAAATATCTTTTTTGAAACATCTTATAAAAAAATATTTAATAAATATATGACCATAATAGTAATTTTATAATATATTTTTAATAGTATATTTTACTTATAAACAAGTAATTATACGAACCTAGTAATTGTATTCAGCTAAGTAGTTTGCTTTAGTCGCTACAGAATGCACTAAACACTGTTAATCGCGCACAAACTCACGATAAATAATATATTACGGCAATCGCCCGTCACTTTAATCGGCACTCCCGGCAAATTTTGCATTTGATTATGTAATACTTAATACAGATTGATATGAATAAAACACATGATTAATTGCAGAGCGTTCGCACTTTGCGTTTCGAATCAACGCGTCGCGCTGTACGTAGAGGTTATTACCAAGTTACGTGAAGCAGAGACGAAATATTTTGATTAGACAACCCGCGTGTAAACACACAGGTCACCTCGTCGCTACGAACAACATTGGCATGAGACCCTAGCTAAAATGCAACCCTTTTTATAAAGAACATTGAATAAAACATCATCAATTACCATAGTTTGTTGAAAGGCGCATAGAAAATGTTAATTTTTATCGTAATATTTTCTAATCATTTGTAATTATACAATATTTCAATATCAAAAGATACATTGATATAAAACAAAGACTCAACATTGTCTGAATCGTATTGTACTCGAAAATGCTTGCAAGTTAAAATTATTATGCAAATTATAATTAAAATCAGAGTGTTAAGAACTTACGATATGCTCTACGTGCGTTCGGAGAATAACTGCACTTTTTCATGCGGATTTCGATACTTTACTTAACCTTTACTGTAATTGTTTTGAATATTATATTATAATATTGTTATACAAGCTCATGAAAATACAATAATTGTTGATTAAAATCATATCATACTCTTGAGTTGGCTAATCTCTCATTACAAGATAAAATTGACATTCTATTGCAATGCTGAATTTTCGGAAATTGCGAGATGAAAAAAAACAATGTATTTTAATATTGCATACTAAATTCTAAAAACAAGCGTACATCGTTAAGGAAAAACATAAGTTCTTACGAATCCAATAATGTCCACAATTGAAACAAATTTTGCTTGCGTTTCGAGTCGACGAAGTATAGAAAGTATCACGGCTACATGCATTTTAATCCATGTAACATCGCTAATCACGGACATCTACAATAAAAATAATACGTTCCGACAATCACCCGTTACTTTAATCGATACTTCCGATGAAAATTTGCACTCATTATATTCTTTTAACGGATAAAATACGCGACTAACGTGGAAAGTTCTCACTTGCATTCCGGACCAAAGATGTAGAAAATATTATGGCGGTTACAGGATTTACGCGCGAAACATTAATTAGCAATAGTGCCAATATCTTAATATTAAAATGTATTTTAATCCGTCATAAAGTATATAAATAATCACCAGCATTCGCGCTCTGTGTGCCTTTTACAAAACTTTTACAACAGCTGGAAGATGGCGCACGTAGTATCGATATCGATCATCCAGGCATTTTGATATTAAGATATTGGTACTATTGCTAATTGATGTTTCGCGCGCAAATCTTGTAACCGCCATATTTTCTACATCTTCGGTCCGGAATGCAAGTGAGAACTTTCCACATTAATCGCGTATTTTATCCGTTAAAAGAACATAATGAGTGCAAATTTTTATCGGAAGTATCGATCAAAGTAACGGGTGATCGAAACGTATTATTTTTATTGTAGGCGTCCGTGATTAGTGATGTTGCATGGATTAAAATTGACACTACACTGCGATATCCAGTACAATATCCAGTACGAATGCAGTGAATTCCAAAATAGTGTACAAAATGTGTGTGATCATTATAGTTGCTCAAGAACATCGCATACATTTTTCATTAGATGTAGCATATCGAAATGTTAATTCGTCGGGTAAACATAGCTGTTGTTTACATTTCCATTTCTGGCAGTCTCTGTGTGGTCGCCAAAACAATCCTCGTTTGTCTTACTCGAGCGTGTGTATAATATCGAACCAACTGCTAAATGTGTAAAATGATAACACCGCTACAATTATATACATTACACAAATTGTGTTTTATCTCGCGTTCTTCGTCGCGTGGCGTGTCAAACTTGTGATATGAATCCGTGATTTTCGTGTAAGTGTATTTGCAGGTTGATTTTTCTTCGATAACGCGCATGATTAAATATAAGCGCAGATTTCTGATATTTATTGATTTTCTCATGGAAGTGATACAGAGCAGTCTAAAACGAAATATGCAGCGAATGGAGCAATCTGCAAAACTCTGGTGAATACAATTATTTATTCATTATTTAAATATATATATATATATATATATATATCTGTAATGACTCACATATACAGAATAACAATTTCTATTTATTATTTATTACTAAAACATTTACTTAATGTTTATTGAATTTTTTAATACCTATTTATGCAATTGCAATTTGAACTGCATAGTTATATTAATATCAATGGAAATAGTTATGTAATAACATGTAAATAATGAAATAATGTTTAATAATCAAAGTACAAATCTATGATAATTTGACATAACAAAATATATGTAAATATTAATAAAAATATATATTAATATTAATTAAAACTGTATTAATTATTTCAGGTGTCAAAAGCGCGCTTACCTCGAGTACAACGTGTGTAACTGAGGTAAGTGTATTTATTCAATAATATAATGTATTGAGATGTGTGTTATCTCCTATCTTTTTATTCACCAATATTTCTTACTTGCTGAAAGTTATGCTTTGATAATCACATTCTTGTCTGCAATTTATCTTTTTACAAATAAAGATAATACAAAATCAATGTTTTTATCTTAAAACATTTAAATATCGTATAAGTTAATATATGCAATTTATTACTCTTAAATTATAAATTTATAAAATTTGAAAACATAAATCATATAATTAAATATGCAAAATAAAAGAGTTTTATTAAATAAAAAATTAAATTTAAAAATGAAAATTTTGAACTATAAATATAAATTTTGAGAATATAAATTTTGTGAATATTTGTAAAATATGTGAAATTATGAAATTTGTGAAAATTTGAGAGTATAAATTTGAGAATATAATGTTTAATATAATTTTAATATTTATAAATACCTATTGTTGATTTAATCATTCTGATAAGTTTAATCGTTTCTTGTTTTTTTTTTGCAAAAGAACAAATTGTTAAAATACAATTTTAAATGCAGATTTATTGGTGGAATAAAGAAGATATTTTATAAATAAATCGAGAGTCACTATACTATCTAAAAACTATTCTATGATGGAAGGAGTTCATCCTTTACGCTAATAAAGTCGTAGCTTTACGCTAATTAATCCGTTGCGGACAGCCACGCGAATAGATAGCATGTCGCACGTCTAAGCTCGATCGAAGTAGCGAGCTCCATATCTCGCGTACGCGATAAACTCTATCTCATCTATGCAGTTCTACATATATGTAGGTGCACGTGGACGAACGGTCGTCCGTTTTAGCGTCTACATCTTCTCTCGTATTTGCGACGGCCGCAATCGGCTCGCCGCAAGTGCAAGAGCGTAGTACATCAATATGAGGATCGTGAGGCGATGCGTTTGGGCGCGACCGCGTGCCGAGTTTCACGATAGCGCATGCGTTCGCATTCTGCTTACTCATACCGTCTCTTTCTAACCGACGCATCGGCTAACAAGTTCTCTTTATTGCGACAACGGCAGCAGTCTCTGTCCGACCAGCGCGTCTCACTTGTAGTACTGCCGCTCGCGTTCGTCTTTGTCGGGCGACGAACCTCTTTCTCTCTTTCTCGCGCATCGGTACTCTTTCACCATCTCGACCGCGTAGCAGTGGGGACCGGAGTCGTGGAAGAAGTCGCGGGCGACGGGGTAAACCGTGCCGTGGTCGAATGGAGGGGAAGCACAGACGAAGGGATAGCAGGGGTGATTGCGAGGACGACGAAGCAGTGGGGAGAAGGGCCGGCGGCCGGCTAGACCGAGTAGATGGTCGGAGAGAGAGGGGAGACGACCCCTCTAACCGGGCGATGCCACTCAACTGGATCCCCGCTCCGTTCTCGCGGCAGTCTGACGCCGGTCGCGCAGTCAGCATGGCTGGATTTTCATGCAGCTTTTCGCCGGTTCTGCCGTGCTGAGGCTCCGTACTCGCATACGTCGCAGTTGCTCATCGTGCACGGTGCGCGCTCAACGTCCTTACAGTTCGCGACAAATGCGCGGTGTTGCTAAACACCAAGCCAGAAACGAGAGAAATTCGAGAAACGACGCCAGATGCTTGAACCTAACCTCCAAGCAACAAAGACCGTCCCAAGGGAGCACACTCGCAGCTGCACAACGACAGTGACTCGCTCCGCGACGTCGCGCGTTCAACGTGACTCCCATCGCACCGATATAGCACGCGTGTGAGCCTCCTTCTCTCGTGTGTCTCGAATTTCGCGGAGTTCCACGATTTCCCGCGACGTAAGCCAGCTCGCAACAATAACAGCACCAGTATTCAGTAAGACTTTCGAGACAAAGAAAGAAGCGAGCGAGGAATTTCAAGTTTTGTGCATCTTTGTAAAACTCTCGGCCTGCTTTCGTGAGTGATTGTCAAAGAGAGGAACGGGAAAAAAAACGGAGTACCATACATGACAGTGCAGTGAGAGGGGAGCAAGCGATTCACGGACAAAAGAAAAGGTTCGCTCCAAGGCAAGCTGTAAATCTTGACCTCGAAAGAAGAAGAAAGAAGATCGCCAGTACGACGTTTCCGAGACGCGGGCCGAATCGACCGAATGCTCTAAAATCCCTCGTCACGGTAAGTCCCCACGTCTTTGCCCCGCGAACGTGATCTGAAAATTCGATGCACCGTTTACGCGTTATAACAGCTTCCGGCGTCACGCTTTTTTTTGCTCGTTTACCAGCGGACCTTTAAACGCGCGCCGTTTAATCGAGCGAGATGATAAAGCCTGCATAAATAATGATTGCGCCAACGATCGTAAACAAACCGCTGTTTCTTTTCAAACACGTGATGATTCGCGTTCGACTCGCGCAGCGAACATGTGATTGTCGATGCGATTATTATCGGATACGAGTTAAGTATGTAATTAGTAACAGGAAATAGATAAGACAAATAACTCATTTTTCGTAAAGTGTTTCGTAAATATTGTGATCTGTATTTTTCTTTCACACGTGTGGCTATCTAATTAAATGGTTTCATATCGAATAAAACTCGGTATTAGATCACGATTATAAAACACAATACATAATATTCTTGTGTTATCAGTCTTCTATAAAGAAAACTGTAATCTCAATGTCAACACACGTGTGAGGTTATGTACATCACTTTACGTACATCACTTTACGTATTTGCAATAGACGGTTTTTCACGTATTTTAATTTGATATAGAAGCTATAACTGTCAAAACGTATTCAGTACAATGCTATTCAAAGGAGATGAAAAGAAAGCTCTCTTATTCTTCGCGTAAAACTTCTATGAATGTAATTAGGTTTGTTTTATAGAGTTGCGCACAAGTCGATTTTAATTTAATAATCGCACAGTTTTCTCAGTGTGTGTTTATGAGAGTTAAAAATTATTACTGAGTGAAGATGACTCGCTGACACATGTGTTGCCCATCATAATTCCGATAAATACTGCCACAGCAGCAGAGTATCACGTCACCATGAGTCTGTATCATTAAGTCGCTAGCTACAGATTCTTGGATAATCGACCTCCACGTCATCGGATCGGGAGGAAGATGAATACCGCAATAATGAGACTAATTCCACAACTCGTCTGTGGTTAAGCCGCGACTGTTGCGTCTGCTAGTCTGTCCTTATCATGATAAATTTAATTAGCTGTGACTTGCGTTTAAATTAAATATTCGATCGTGCACGCAAAAGGCACAATTAGCTCTTTAAATATTCTCGACGATGGCGTAAATTTGAAATAATTCTGCGATGCGCATCTCCCTTATATTTTATCTCAATTTCACTCTTTAATATTTTTTTCGTACAAATAAACTGTGCGAACATTACGTAAAAATTGCAATTTATTTTTAATTACTCATTTACTACAACGCTCTGCGCTTAAATTACAATCAAGTAAATAACAGCAACAAAGTACCGAAAATTAATTTTAAATTAAAACGAAGGTTAATATTAATTTCTATCAATAATTTTAAGTCGGAAAATGTCAAAGCTACGAAAAATAAATAACTTAATATAGCAATACAAAACTAAATCGAAATCGCATATTTTCGAAATAATGGTAAAAATATATACATTACGTACATTATAACAGGTTGTAGGCCGTGTTACAGCAAATTTACTTAAATAGATGCCGATGAATGTGTGGTTTTCAAGCATCTTCGTGACAGAACGACCGGTTTACTAGCGTTTACATCCCGTTGCTCTCCTAACCGCGTCTGGAAGCATCTTTTCCGCGCTGGTGAGATCGCCTTTAAACGTCGCTCGCCTTTAATGCGTCGTCGTACGAACCCTTGTCAGGATCCGCGGGGATGTAGTAAAAATTCCACGTTTGTAGAGTACTTTCCGGCAAGAGGGGGAAAGAGAGAAACAGAGCAGGATAAGGTGAATAGGTTGAAAAAGTTGAACGAGGAACGTCCGCGCTAACACACAGCAGGAGACGTGAAGGCACTGTTTTTAGCTAGACAAAACACAGATTCAGCCTGCAGCTTGTTTTCTTCGTCCACTTTAAGTTATACGTATAATTGCGTGCCGTTCTAATGATTTTACGAAGTAGGATTAAAAATCAACGATGTATGAACGAAGAAACGCGCGAAATTTGTGCGAATCCAAAATATATTTTATTTAGTGCGATTAATTTGATATTCAAAATTTGGCCATTAATTTTGTTATTTTCCATTTATACTCGATGAAATATGAGTTAGTTAAAGCGGAAATTTTATAGGAGTGCCATCTTATAAAAAGCAGTCGCGTCATTTGTGTTGATATTCTGATATAATAGCATTCATATCGTTGTTTTGAGTTACAACGAGCCGACGGCAAACATCTATTTTTCTCAATACAAATAGATATCCAGCGATTTAGCATCAATACATTTGTTATTGTTTGATAAAGAGTTTCATTTCTCATTTAACGCAGCGAGGAGTTGTTGCGATATTATTATCAAACTTGTGCAAAATTCATTATCGACACCCATGCGATCGTTACCGAAAATTGTTCTCTGTAGAGAGAGTTCGACACCGCATCTCGCGTGCCATTGACTTCGAACATGCCGCGTAGTCGTGGAAATTCCGGAAACGCCGATCCCGGCGCGCCGTGAGCCGTTTTCGTGACATTTATCTCGCGGCAAGTTTGTGCTAACGTTGCGCACTTCTTGCGGCGTGCGACGCCGGAGTTCGGATGCAATGCCCGGATAATTCGCATCGAGTTAGATAGATAGACCGAGAAAGGGAGGGAAAGAGAGAAGAAATAGGCGGAACGTGGAGTGGGAAACGAAACTCGTTTTTTTTCGGGTTTTGATACGAATTATCCGAATTTGCGTATCCTATCCTCAAGATTACCCCTTTTCACGACCGCCTTCGGCGCGGAAGATGCGCTTTTCGCGTGATGCGAAAAGTTTGAATAGCTTTCGTTACCGGATTTTCCGGGCGACGCTTCGCTACATGCAAATTCGGGGCATTTTCCGCGCACGCGGGAGTCTTTAGGGACTTTGCGAGACGCTGTGCGAGATGCGTCCAAAACCGATGGGGCTTTGCTAGCGGTAACGAGGCACGATGTAAAGGACGCTGTAACCTACATTGTGTGCCTGCATCGATCTATCCTTACCTGCCTCGCGGCAGTTACCCACTAATCGAGCGAAGTGAACGAATCTCGATGCATATCTGATCTCGACCCTCACGGAGCGTGATTCTTCACTGCAGTCCGAGCAACACGCGTACCATTAACGATTCATCGTGTATTCCTATAAAGCATCATGTTCAATTAGAATTCAGCATTCTCGCTATGAGTAACGATGCACAGCTTGACGCGATAATTACAAGCTGCATTTTAAAGTGGTATATATTTTACTTAGAGATTTGCATCTAGGATAAAGTTTTATCTTTTTTTTTTTTTCAGAAGACTACTAAAATAGATAAATAATTTTCAATCAATCACAAACTAAGGAAATATGACCATTAAAAGTTACCGCGGTTGTTAGTGCAAAAGAATAAAATTCTACTTTTTAGTTAAAATTAATCTCAACTAATAAGTTCTGATTCGAAAGTAGAGTTATATTCTTCCGCACTAACAATTACGGTGAGTGATTATCTTAATACCATATTTCCTTTGTTTTATTAATTAGAAATCTATATTAATTCTATATTATTTTCCATAAATAATTTTATTATTCTTATTATTACAAATTTATAACATTTATGGCATTTATGGCATATTAATAGCATAAACGAACATACAAATTTATTCATATACTCAATATCAGAAAATGATTAGTGACTTAAAAGTAAAAAGAGATATCATATCAATATGATGAATGAATACCAATGAAAATTGATCTAAATTTTATCGAAAAATATTTATATTATAATATTGTCTGTGAAACCAATAATTCAACCGCTTATTTTGAAAGCAAAGTGAATTTAGTTTAGAAACAAAACAAATTTTAATGAGATGTTATATCAAATGTAAAGCGATATTCATATATATCAATATTGTCATGATTATTTTAATAATGGATTTATTGCCAAAATAAACAATTAAATTCATTATTTTATTGTATTAAAAACTTGATTTAAAATATTCTATTTCAAATATTTTAAATTCGGATAAAGAACGTATAAATAAAGGATGAAACTCGATTCTTTAATTAATTTTAACGTAACATAATTTTACATGACAGGAAATAATCGATACTTAATTATCTGGATATTTAATATTCCAAAAACTAGAAATTTATGAGAAATGCTGACTTTTAATTAAGCTTTTCTAAGAATAAATTAACAGTTAATATTTAAAGTTAATATTTTATAATTTAAAGGACACACAATAGAATTAAGATGCTTTATGAAATAACACGATATATATCTGCCATAATAACGATGTCATTTTTTGTACTCGCGCAATTAATGTACGTATTATGCAGATTTTGTGCGAGGGGAAGAATGATCGAGCAAAGAATTAATCGCCTGTTACGAATCCGATCGTTGCGTATCATTATCTCTTATTGACCGTGATTAGCGCATCGTATGACTGAGCTAATTGGCTCGATGTCGAGTTGTTGCCGCGCTTACATGCAATCCGCCGTTTGTTCGATCCGTTTGTTCGATCGTTCGATCGTCAAAGCCCGCGAGTTATCGTCATGTTGCGCCGTTTATTCGCTTCTGGATTCGCGCACAATAATTGAGCGTATTCCAGTCCGCGCCGCATTAAAACGACAAGTTTAAGCCGCTAATAGCGCTGCGCTGGCATCCTGCCGTCGATGCTCGCATAATGTCGCGATATAACGGCTTCGACGCGCCGCTATATACGTTCATCGGCTCGAGAAGCGTAGGCGATGAACTCCTTCACCGCACCCACGGCATTATCTTAAGTTGGCACCGACATATACGTGAATTTGCGGCGGAGCAGCCACGATTGCCCATTGCGCGTTTCCTGTAAATCGATTCTATAAGGCTTTCATTTATGGTTATGCATTGAAATGAAATATTGTCTTGTTCTTTGCAATTTTTACTTTTGCATGATTTTATACGTTTATACATCAGGAACGTATTTTAGAAATGTTGCCATGCTAATTTTTGAAGCTATAAATATCTTTTTATCCACCTGGTAATCTTAGATAAGATGAATGGAGTAAAAATTATATCGGGAACATAAGAAACTTTTAAATAGTAGGAATAAAAAAAAAAGATTTGTTCTGCTCTATATTTGGCTTATATGTCTATCGTATAAACAGATCTGAACTTTTGCAGAAAATAGAACGCGTTTTCTTTGTAAATTTAGTTAAGCGGTATTCAATTTAAATTGAGTTAGATTTAGAAATATTACAGTTTCAAGAATAGAAAATAATCTCATTTTCCATTCTATTTGCTGCTCATTATTTAATTGCAAAGAACCGTAATAGAAATTGTGATTGCGCGACGAAAACAGATTGTTTGACGTAAATGTCGATTAAAAAATTATACATGTCTTCATTTCGTCACTTCCAAATGACATGAATATCTCGAGTCCTTTTAAACACTGCTCAGAGTGATAAATCATACAAGAGAACTCTCTTCGTCTCTGTCCCTACTTATAACCAGTGCGAGGAACTGTGCGCTTTGCAATATCCACACGTCACGCGGCATATAATTTTCCAATCGTCGGGCGCAGTTCGTCCGAGGCGAGGCGAAACTCGCAAAAGATTCGTTCGCGTGAGGGGCGCAAGGACACGTAATTCGAAGGCGCGCGCGATGAAATATCGAGGTTCTATCACGTCAGTCCGGTCCGTTTGGTCGGCCCTTCGGAGGTAACCATCTCGCGCGCGCGCTCGGTCGATCGCCTCTTGATCGGGAAGTAAACGAGTTCCCGGGCGAGCGCTCGGTCTGCTCGGTCCGGCAAAAGGGGGGAAAAAAGAATGCGAGAGAAAAGAACGAAGCGGGCGAGGAAAGAGGGCGGCAGCGGAAGAGAAGCCGCAGGAGAAACACGATAGCAGCACGCATACCTGGCGTGCATCGACTGTCCTGGGTTAATTTGATTGTTGCGATTATGGTCATGCGTTGTTGATATAAGATATTTTCATTATTGTTTGGTCGATATATATACATTTATCGCATCTGTGAATTTGTTATTTTAATTAAAAGCCGCGTTTAAAAAAATAGCAGGCATCACAAATGTATATATATATTTTCTTCGGATTCTCGAAATTTTTTATAAAAATTCGAAACTTTCTACTTGAATTTCTTATTATATAAAAAAAATTCCACTTGATATCTTGCATATTAAACACTGACAAGTCATAACAATTTTTGAAAACGCATTGGATCGGCTTTCGTTATTTTTAGAAACTCGGCAACTTGACGATCAGACGGCATTCTTGAATTAATTATATCGTATCGAGCTCTCCTTGCATGCGCATGCATCGAGTTTGCTATAGAACATTGCCCCAGTTCATTGCCGTTGCATTGAACTTTTTTTATCTTTTACGATATTTCGACAAGTATAAAATTGATTTCAACAAATTGCCGAAATTTAAATAGTTAATAAAATTGTGTTTTATTTACACATTAAATATTAATTTATATTTAAATTATTTATATTTTAAATAATTATGAATTATTTATGTGGCTCACTGTGCATTAATGCATTAAATGACCTGAATTGAGAATCAAGATTGTAATCCTGAATTAACGAATGAATTCGTATCTATCATCTCGTGCGAGTGGATCTCAGAGGTTGTCGACCTACGAAAGACTGACGACGAAAGTAATGTAGCCACTGTTTAAATTTGGAATGCGACATCCCACACCAGAAGACCTCGAAATACCACGGCGTACGTATATTTTCACTTTCATGTCATCAGTCTAAATTTGCACGTCAAAGAGATACACATGATGTATATATGATTACACGTGAATATACATGTCGGCGTTAACAGCATCTAGAAATGATTGCATGGTTTGCGATTACGAGGAATATTAGGTAATAGAAACAAGAAACATTTTACCGGATTGCAACATGTATATTTGTAAATAGAATTGAAATATTTTCTTTGCAAATTGAAACGTAAATATGTGATACTCTCTCGCGCAATGAGTAACACGCGCGCGATGCATTATTTGCATTGCTCATTACGCAGCTGCGCTATGTACATACAATAGTCGCGTACGTAATCGAAGGATGAGCCGACCGATTGAATTGCAGGAAGGGTGGTCGCCCGGGTTATAAATCATAGCCATTGTGTAATTTAATTACGTTTTCGGTAATCGGCAGCTGCAATCGATTGCGCTCGGCCGAGTATGATTTGCAAACCTAATCGCCTGTTGCGGTCTGCGCGTAAGGTATAATATCAGTTTGTCAACTGTATTACTCTGTTTGATAAAGTTCATGTTAATGTGTCCATTAATGCAAATCGCGCTTCAAACATTACGCGAGGAAAGGAGACAGTAAATACCCGGTTTTGCTGGTAAACTCTATTTAAGGTGCGCTGTTAAAAGCTAATCTAGGTGCATTATTTACGACGATAATTCTTATATTACGTTTTTTTCTCTTCGACGATAAAACATAAATCTATCTTGCCATGAAAAATGTATTAAATTTATTAAATTATGAAAAAACATTTTGCTTTTCAATTGTGAAACTTTGCAATCAATGGATCCATTGAAGAGCATTGAAATCTAGCAAATTACTACTATTTTGCGCGAATCGGTTGAACCAATCAGGCGTACATAATAGACGGACAATGTAATCATCTTAACTTTGATTTTCCGATTGGTCCTCTTGCCAGACAATAGCGGATAGAGTTTCTAAATTAATCGATGCCGCAAAGTCACCGCATAGTTTAATTTAGCGACTGGATACGTTCTATCTAGATACGTTTTAATTATCGAATATACAATTTAACTTTATTTCCGAAATATTTAACAGTCAAGAATAAAATGATTAAAAAGTCAAATCAAGTGAATAAATGAAAATTTTATGCACTCGAGTTGTTAGAAATAGAGAAGTAGTAGCTTATATATATGACATTTGTATTACAATGTAGCAGATTTTGTATCGCGATTTTCCAATGCGATTTCGATGAAAGAACGGTCAGCTCGCTGTAATGCATCAATGAATCTTTATGCGTTTAGCATGCGGAAACATTCCTAACGTTTATCCGCTTGTTGATCGAATTGTGCTTGATCGCACAATATTCGCGTATCGTGCGTGTTCTGGCGCCCGACGCGACGACATGCTACATCAACGTGCTGATGATACTTGGAATTGACCTGACTGCGACGTGTACGACCGCGGACATATCCCGTCGTACCCGAAGTACGATATTGGATACGAAATTGTCATTAGTGGCGCGATGGGCGAGATGACTCGATGCGAGCGAGTTACGTATATATAGATGGATAGATGTGAAATTAGAGAAAGATGAAACATGCTTGGTTTGACGACCGGATCGGTTAGTTGGCCGGCCGAAAATTACTCTGATACGTATCGGGGCCTCTATTGTTGGCAATATAACGCTTTGCCGAATAGAGATCTAGTTTGACGTATTATATGTGTTGTTCAAACTTTGATACAACTCTCGGCAAATAGAGACTGCATCGGAATCGATTATAACTCTAAGTGAATAAACTCTCTTGCATTGACAAGCACACATCGAATTCCAAGAGGTAAACCGCTAACCAGAAATATGTGGAGGAGGGGGATAAGCGCGAATTATCGCAAGTCGTACGGATAAATCAGGAAAGAGAAATGACAAAAAGCCCCGCCAACGAGCGGCCGCGATAAATAAACCGCAAAATTTGATTTCTGCGCTTGTCGGGGAAAAATATCGACTCATTTCTTCCGATAACTCGTTTTCGATCGTCCGTTCACGATCAACGTGGATCTCGCGATGGATGTAAAGCGTCCGCGTGCAATCGAAAGACCGTTTGCGAAAAAGGATCGCAAGTCGAATTTAGCGAACGCGCTTGAATAATCACTGCAATCTGTGTTAGATCGCTTGAACGATTTTCGGTCAATCATTCCTTCTTTAAAATAGATCGCGCATCTAAATCGTGTATATCTGTTTCGTGTAAGTCATTATCAGAAAACTTATTTAGAGAATCAAGGATGCAAAGCCGTGTCGATCTCTGACAATTGCAACATCCTTTCGTAAAAATTCGGAAACTAATTTTCAATAATTAGGTACATTGCGTCAGATATTTTTTAAAATTTATTATAATTTATTTTTTGCATATTAATTACACAAAAGTAAAGTTTGCAAAGTATTGCTTTTTTCATGGCGAAACGCATTCTATTCCGAGGCTATTGAAGGATCTTAGACAACGGAAAGAAAGGCCTACTCATAGTTGTGATGGCTATTTAAAAGTACCATGAGGCCGACGCAATAAGGTTACCGTTGTCGGCCTCTCGGTTAAATAATCGATGACGTAACCGTGCAGCTCAAGCTTTTTCTCCGTCCCCTTTGTTCCGGAGTAGTCGAGAGAAAGAACAAATCGGCGGTCGGCGAGGGGAATGAGGGGAATGCGCAGTCCATAGACGAAACTGTCGGGAGAGTCGTTACGAACGCATCGGCCGGGACGCAGCGTTCGGCGGGCAGCTGCGACAACAACGCGACAATCTATACTCAACGAGGTGAAACGTGCAAAGACATTACCCCTGGCTGTGTCCAATGTCGTTTTGTTCGTCGATTGAATTTGCGGCCGTTCTCTTCCACCCACGATGTACTTGTACCACTTTGACAAAGTCAGTAGAAGTAGCTGGAGGCATTGGCAGCTTTCTAGCATTCCTTCGTCAACCCCCTCGCACACAGCCTTGACCATTGTCGTTGGATTCAGCAATTACATTTACGGGGCGTCTCTTCACCGTACTTCGAGCACCGCAGCAGCTCGCGCGCTAATCTGAATAATTTTATTTCACTTACTCACTTCGCTCGAGTTGTTTATCGCGCGAGATCTCCGCCCGAGCCTGGATTAAATCTCACCTAATGCATCGCGATTGCCTTGATTGTCGCTTAATTACGTTTAGACAGTTTTAGCGTGTGAACTCGAATATCGCGATCACCATGCGATTAAAAAACGTCGAACATTTGTCGTCGTTAAATAGCGGTGTTTCTATTTTATCTTTTTTTCTTCTCTCAAAAAAAAACTAACACGACATAATCGGCTATTTTCTAGCCGCAAAATTCTATTGTCGGTTCAATGGACGTTTTAATGCCACCGGAATTAGAACAAACGTATCCGAAATCGGATTGGTTTCAATTACCGGCCTCTATGGTTTAACGCGACCGTGGGAAATTTGTACGTTTGTTGAAATAACCCGCCGAGCCCTTTTCCCAAATACGGCTCTCGCGTTCGATGCGGTTTATTAACTTTTCGACGATCCCGCGAACATACGCTGGCGCGGAACGAACGGCGGCAAGTCCACCTATCCGATTTCGCGGATAGGCGGATCGCGTTGCCCGAACCAGCGACGGGATATTACTTTTAATTGAAGCCAGGTAAAATATTCGATTACGCGTTCGCGACTTGATGCGCTTTGTAACGACCCAGGAAGATTACTCGAAAGTTCTCTCGCTCTTTCCATACTTTTTCATGCGTCATTAATACTGCTATTTCAAAACAGTCCATGAGTTCATTTTGCACCGTTATTCTCATTTGTTTTATTCCCGTCGGGTGAGTTTAAATATACATACGCTGGTCAAGTCGATTCCCTATGACGATATTCGTATCATTTAATTTCTATCGAGATATTCTTTCATTCAAAAGTTGCATTGTATTATTGTTAGAAACAATTTTCCTACCAATGGTTGACATGAAGAGAACCCGCGGAAAACACTTTATTCTTCGTTGACGACAAAAAAATTTTTCCGCGGCAAAATGCACGCGAGACCGCAGATAGACACCGTTATATCGTTGTGTTGAATGAGATCACGGTGAGCGTTTACAAAATCGGATCGTTTTCAATTACCAGCTGGCGTTGGCTCGACGGCCGCGGGAAATTTGCAGTTCTATTGAAACAGCTTGCAATTTTTCGTCGCTGATGCCCGCGGTATCACGGACTTTGCACGGCGTCACGTTACCGACTGTGTATTACTGTATGTTGCGACCGCGCGCGCGGGGCTCCGCGTCCATTGACTTCAATCAACGCGGAAGTGTCGCGAAAGCCGGTCTGTGCTCCAATTGCCGTCCGTCCGTCGCGCCCACGTCGATCTAACGCGATCCACGCGCGTACGTACACAACCGGTTCACGGTTAAGCGAGCCACGGCTGTAAATACAGTCATTAAGCGCGCGGCCGTACCCACGCGCGTACCCACGCACTCAACACATTTAACCGAGTGTACGAGTCGCGACGTACGTGAAAAAGGAATGGCGAACGAACGATCGATCTCTCTTCACATTCGTTGAAAGCTATGCAATCGATTAGCGTTTCACGATTTCAAGATCCCGCGCTTCAAACGCGTACGAGTAATGCGGGACGGCTATCAGAGTGCTTCGTTTGAGAGGATACGCATAATAGCATTAACCGCGTGAATCCATGGTACGCTTGTATTTGTAATAAACCATTGCATTGCACGCATTATCGATTATTTTGAAAGAAAATTTTCCAGCCTCTGCATTGTGCTCGACGCTGCTACGCCAATAATTAGAAGCGCTATTTAGACAATCGTTTTAAATACAAAATTATCGAAACTATAATTATTATGAAATTAAGCAATAACTTGCAGGATTAAAGATCAATATTGTCTTGAAGCTTAAGTAAACGAGCGATTAAAAAGCGACTATTTAGTTTACATGATAGATGAATATTACGACGAGCTTAAAAAGTATTGAGATTTTGAAATGAGTTTCCAAAGTTCGCGATACACGGTACTTATTATTAATCATTCGTTATATGACATGATCCACTTTGTAACAAACGTTCCGTTAGGTGTAGCGTTTTGAAAGTTCCAATTCTGTCCTCGCCTTTATCCTTCCTTGATATATGCGCATAATAAATCCTTCGTTCAGTCAATGCGTACCTAATGCACTACGAACTTCGTAGATTATGCCGTCAAAGGAATTACTGTCAAAGGACGCTGTTTCTGTTATAAAAGCAAGAAAACGCCCGTGTACACGCTCGCGGATTAACGGTCGTAAATCGTTGCATTTCGTGCATTACCGCCCGGCTGTGCGCATCGCGGAGGAAAAAATTTGCCCTAACAGCGCGGGATTTATTTATTACCGGTGACACGCGCGGCAGACTGTGCCGGGTTATCTTGACGCCGTCGTAAATCTAGCCTAGTAACGCTTGACATAGTTTTCGCCCGGGCGTCATCGGCACGGGCATATATATATCCCGGTCATGTAAACGCTGAATGGCAGGGTATAAGCATAATAATCTGTCGTAATTCACCGGATAAGTGAACCGTGAGCCACTCCTTGCCGCGAGATAATGTAGTGCCACAAATTATTGCGTGCGTGCATTTCGCGCGCCCGTGTACATACGTTACGTACGAAATAATTCTCTCTGCGTTGCTGCGATCGGATCCGCTGCCCGCTATCGCCGCCACCGCACTTGCACTTTTTCTCTACTAATATCCATTAATCATCGACACCGTGAATCGAGGATCTAAGGCGTAGCAATCGTGCTCTTTTGCAAAAATGAATACTAGGTATTTAAGTAATTGAAAAGAATCGCGTTGGAAGAAACGTGGGTTGAATACTTCGGAAAGGAGAATGAACTAACGTTGATCATTCACGACTACTCTATTTCGATGCGTTCCGAAACCTGATGTGATTTTTGTACGATAGCTCGAATTGCGGCGAAATGCTGCTGTTGAATCGATGGCATGATGCAGCAGATTCAGCACTGAATTTAAAACGCTTAGAGCTCAGGTCACATATATATTTCAAGCTTTTTAAAAAATTTTAAATAAAACTTTTAAATTTAGATATATTGATCCTAAATATTTTAAAATAATATTAGATTGTTTATTTACATTATTTGATCTTAAGATATACATAGATCCTTGGTTTAGTGTTTATTGATTAAATCAATTTTTTTTACATTTGGATCTGGATTTTTTATATTTTTAAGCATATTTCTATTACCAAATATGATTATTTACGCGTTATTAATGCGTTATTAAATGCGTTATTATTAATGCATTATTTATGCGTTATTAAAGTTTGATTCGTGTAAGCTATCAAATAAGCTATCAAAACATTTTTCTTGAAATACAGCTTTTGCTGACATAAAAAATTCTTTTTTTTTCGCAAACAATTTATTTTGTCCGAACTTGTAATTAACCTCGACAGAGGTATGGAATTAAGTAATATTTTATGAATTACGAAAGAGAGAAAGAGTGAGGAATTAGGTCATACAGTGTCATAAATCCGTTGTCTCTGTTATCTCTTGTTAAAATAAAGTGCGGTAGGTCAGGGACACCCGGTATTGCAAGCCGGCAACCGCTTTTACGGGCTTCGTCGGTGCGGCGCATACCGGAGTGGTGCGGGTTTCGCGCGCGCGCCGCGCTCCGAATGCACGGACAATAGTTTCGCGACGCGAAATGCAAATAAACGCGACAGACCCCCGTTGGAAGCGTTGTCGTCCGTGTCAGCTTCATAATACGGCGGAACTTTGACTCGAGTTGTCTTTGACTCGAACGGGCGCGGATCTTGATGCTGCAGCTCCGGAGTTGGCGGAACAATTGTACCTCGGGACTTCCCCTAATGCCTCGTCGAATTTGGGGCGGTAACACCTTTGTTGACGTGTTCGCTCCTCAACGAATTGGTAGTTCCTTGGATCCCCGGTAGTTTCGGAAGTTTCAACCGCGCATCACGTGCATCGGCGCGCGAAGCAGCTTCATTTATTTAAGTGTACCGTAAAATTGGTTAAATCAAGTACCGGAGGTATCGATTGTATATTTTAACGGAATATCGTAGAAATGAACGAAATATCGCACGAGAAAACAACAAAATTATTTAGCGATTATATTGTTCTATTATCGAATTTTGTTTTGCTTATTAATTACAAGAGATACATGGCTGCACAAGATGTAATTTATTTTTAACACAGATGCAACGACCCTGTAAACGGTAAAATATTTTTTTTTATACAATAGAGAGTTACTCAACTATTTCACAAAAAGAATATAAAAATACATTTTTCTTTTATCTGACGAAGTATTGTCTAAAATACAATCACGAAACAATATATATATATATATATATATATATATTTTTTTTTTTTTATTTATTGCGCTACGAGCAACAGCGTGTAGTTAAGGATCAAATAGCATCTGAAATTGCGAAAACTATTTCTTTGTTCTACGTTGAAGAGCAGAAGCTTCCGAGCGGCACAAAAGGACGAACTTCGTCGCGCTCTTCTCTTTCGTGAACGAGCGTCTGTTCTGTATTCTTCCGGAAGGAAAACTCCTGCAAAATGAGCGGAGACGCGGAAAGGGCGGGACAAAGTCGCGAATGTTTTGTCTTGCATCGCATTTCATTTTCCTTCCGCTGTATCCACAGGTCACTGCTGTCTCATACGTCTCCTTTGGTCAAAAATGACGAGCTTTTCGTACATGATACTTGTCATGTGTCTCGCGCTATAAACGCACGAGTCACCAATCAGTTTGAACATCGCAATGTTCGTGCGCGAGACACGTGGAAGACGGAAATACGATTCGCTTTGATGATCAAGTTATACTTAATAGACTGCTCCATTAACCTTGACGATATCCGTGCACTATGTACCGAGTACAGTATATCGACACGCTAACGATGACATGCACAAATTTACTTCTGGGCTAAATTGACGTGCTCTTCGGACTATTATATATTTTAGAGCATTGACGAGTTGCATTAAGAGCATTCTGTAACGTATATGCCTATCTGGGGGAACCGATTAATATTTTTATATTTTTTATATCTTAGACGTTATATATTCTTATACGAGAAATATTAAATATTAACTATATTTCAAAGTAATAACTAATTTTTTATTATTAAGAACAAAAATATTAATAATACTATTTTGATGATATCCAATTACTACTTTGCGTGTTAATAAGTGTACTTAGGGATTCTGCTACGCGCGCTCTTGAGATTAAAGTGAAAGTTTTAATAGTAGAAAAACCTATATAACTTTATAAAGCTTGTATCTTAAGCTTGTAAACTTCGGTATGTTTACCGAACCGTAGCCGTTAACTCTCGGAAAGTTTTTGGATTCCGTATCGAGGAAAGGTTTAGCTATCAAGTAAGAATCCTAGGTTTGTAACAGCGATGTAAGTCAAGCAACCGTGGAACGTGATTCATAGCATATATCGTAACTCTAACCGGCGATCGGATTAAACTTGACGCCTGGCACACCGACGCTGCCAATACCCTGTCGTTATACAATATCGACGTGCCACCGATAATAGGTCCAAATTTACACCCTGCTACGATGAGATATGACCCTTCAAACTGGTGCATTCAAGACTTATGCGGGCTTCGCTAATCGGATAACCTACTGATTGATGAAATTTAAATAACGATCTAAATGCTGTCCGGCAAAAATATATGCGCTGTGTGACAGACAGCTAAATTTTGCTTTTGAATGTTTTAATTAATTTTTGTTTTAATGGAAGTTTCAATTAATACTTAATTTGTCAGATTTTCGATAATTCAAATTTTCGATGCATTTTATGTTCTAAATTTAAAAATGTTACCGTAATGATAATTACATTTAGTCACAGGAACGATCATTAATTCGAGTTAAAGCTGAATTTAAATTCGTTGAAAAAAAGAATGGAAAAATACTGTAAAGTAGCGAGCAAAAAATCTATTCTACGTAGTAAAATTTTAGTAAAATCTTCATTTCGAAAATCGCAAGATTATATCCATGTCCCCTCCGATTCCATAATTACGTTATGTATCTTCCTTGATTCGGTATTACGTAATTGGTACCGTTTACATCATGATTAACACGCACGAGTAGTAAATATCAGTTACGCCTGGCTAAACGCCATCGATCTCCCTCGCATGGCCGAATTGCGCGATTAATTTCTAACGCGGGTATCCGCTAGCAAACCGACTCGACCGTGCCGAAGCCCAGAATGTCTGTTTCACAGGGACATACAAGTTTTAATGGAGGACTCGCGAAAATCGATCGCACCCTCACATACATATCTACGTAGGCACGGACATACATATACGTCGCACTCGTTGCGCGCCATTAATGACACTGAGCCGAAGTGGCGGTAAAGTGGTGGACGTGTGGCAGTCGTGTTAACGAATCTCCGATAGCGAGCGGGTCGACAGCTGTTAACGTGCAATTAAAACGACGGGACAGAGAGAGAGAACCGTCGTGGCCGGGAGCCGACGTAAAATCGGCGGCAGCGGCATCGCGTGCGCGCGCGCGCGCATATATTCGCATGCAGTCGCGACTTGCTCGGCGCATAATACCTGCATCATTAACGGCGGACGCGTTGCGCGCCGGACATGCCCGCCTAATTACGGCTGACTAAAGCGTTTGATTATCGGCACGTGCACCGAGATAATGGCGCTGCGACGCCCGGCTACGTGATCGAAACCGGTGTCTCAGCCAACGCAACGGTATCGCAGAATTTCCCGATTGAAACGCGTCTCGCACGACGACGGGCACAAAATCACTATAAACGTGACCCAACCCAATTACTTTTTTTTATCTCGTTTTTTTCCGTCTGTTCGGTTTAATGTTTCCGACCTTTAACCCCCATCTGATCTTGCCTCGTCTATATTTCCACGACAAACGGAAAGAGCAGCGGGGCAGCACAATCCGCAAACTATTGCTCTTACATTATTAAACTTGTTTCGGTCGAGACACTTTTGAGAAGTGGACGAATCTTCTCTCTCTCCCTCTCTCTCCGTTGCTCTTTGTCTGGATATTTATTATCAGAATGGCCTTTTGATGTCGCGCCACGAGCTCTCTTTGATGTTGCAATCTTTTAATCGGACGGCAACCGTGATCGTTAAAGCTGGCTGATACTGTTTTATGATTGAATCGATTTAAAGTATCATATTAAGCGGTATTTATCAATCGAATTCGCAAATGCGTCCACAATTTGGAAGAAACGTGATAGTTCGAAGATACATGTTGCATAATTAACACTTGCCTTGTCTCATATGAAAAGTTTGGAGATTTGTCGATGATGTATTGCCGCGCCGTTCCTTTGTTGGTCCCTTAAGCGATTACTTATCATGATCACCGTAACGCCCCGATAGGTCGTCCAACGACCTTTTGGTATTCCGAACCGAACCTATCGATACTTCCCAGAGATCGCGATAGGACCCCGTCTTTCGCAATATTCTCTTCGGATCCTCCTTTTCCCCCCTTTTCGCATATGCCCGTCGCACACGCTCCCCCCGACGGCGCCATCTTCCCGCTTCTCTTCTCCGTTTTTTTTTTCATCTTCCTCTTATCCCGTATGCGATCCACCCTTTCGCGCTTCCCCTCGTCGCCATCGATCAGCCGGTACTTTATCACGGCGCAACGTGTGTGCACACACTTTATCGCCGGTGCCGCGTTATAGCAATACGTCAGCGCGGTTTTGCTAGCATCAATTGCCATTCAAATCAGCGCCGATCGTGCTCCGGACAGGATGGCTGCTTATGACGTGGGGGAGAAAGGAAGAGCAAGGGGAACACACGGTCAGTCTGTCAAGGTTGAATAGAAATCGATTGTTCTTTCAAATTAACGATCAGGAAAATGTATCGGTTCACCGCCGTGACGCTCGATGTTGTAATCCATATCGTCATTTGCATTACTTAAGCAAAGGTCAAACTATGTGCTGATACAATCTACAGACTTCATCAATTAACTGGATTGTTTTTCTAATTTTTTATCTGACCAGCACATTACATTATTTACACGTGAAAATACCTGTTTTATTGTATCAATTATATTATGGTTTTCAATTGTTCAAATAATAATTAAAGTGAAAACTAAAAGTTGTTGAAAGCTCTAAACTTTCAAATTAACACTTCTCCGATTGTTACACGAACAGGCACTTTCGATGTGTACACGTGATTGGTAAAATGAGAAGTCGGTGCGGGGCGAATTTTTCTCAATTAATGGGAAAATTGGAACACGTTGGTAGAATTGTGGCTAGTGAACAAATACCGAGGGGAATGTTGGTTTTAAAGCATTGATACAAATACGGATTTTTACGGAGCGGATTTTTTTATGCTTTGTCGAGGTTCGGGGATAAACACGAGATGAAATAGAATCATTAGAATGCTCCGCGAATCTTTGTAATCGCATTATTCTCTTTTTCTCTTTCATCTTATTCGGAAAAATTGCCGTCACTAAAACAAGATAAAAATAGTAATTGCTTGTGCAATTGCAAATTATACGATTTTTTTAAATCTGTTTTTTTATATAATATATTTTTTATTTTGACTCTGTAATAACTATTGTAAAAAGCCATATAGCTTTGTATAAATGGAGTGTGAATTTATTACAAATGGCAAATACCGTTTAGATTTGAGTTTATTAAGCGAGTGAATATTGAAAAGTTAACGAACAATAAACATTGTTTGCATCAAGGCCGCATCATGTCGCGCAGCATTGAAACTTTTGCGAATGGAGAGTCCGAACGCGCTTCCACAAAACAGGAAATAATAGGGGATGCAGCTTTTGTTGTAGTTCCCGTGTCAAGGCTTTCGACTACACGCGCTTGTATTTCCAATAAAGCAGCAAAAGTTTTATATATGACAAAAAGGTTTCTTTGCACGTTACACAACGAGAGTAAAGCGTTGCAATCAATTTAGAAATATAGTAAAAGATTTATAGAAATTATTGCGAATCAATATCGCGTGAGAATAAGTATCTGTGTGAATAGAGTGAAAACGCATATGACCTTTTTGCAGATCGTTCGACGCGAAGCGTGAATATCGGATTGGAAAGATGAAAAAACTTGTCCGTATAAACCTCTTAATATAAACCGATAATCCCATATCTAGTATTTCCTATCAATTATTTCATTCACGTATAAAGTCTCGTGCAAAATAATTTGTTCATTAAAAATAACAGTTGCATAGCTATGGTTCTAGTTGAAAATCTGACTCTCGTCGATAATAAACGCGATATAAGAAATCTTTAATGCAATTTATTTGTACACACCAAACTTAACGAGATTAATGGATTTGTTTTTTTTATTTCACACAAATACTTGCAGATATATTTGCAACACCGCGTCACACGATAATTGTAATTACGAGATCTAGCAAATGAATTTGCGTGTGATCCACCGTCTAATTGAATTTTATTTGAATCGCTACTTCCACCATTCGTCTGTATTTTTCGATACTCGCGGAAAACATCGAAAACATGTCCAATATTTGCTTGCTCGATGAAAATTAAATGAATTTCAAATCAGGATGCTAGCTATTTAATAACGCTACTCAAAATACCCTGCAAACTGGTTACTAACGAGGTGCCCATATAGTATAATTATCGCTTTTGTTTTAAATCAGACACCAATCAGTGCTTGTTACTCAAGTGCCTTTTTATTTTTGTGCGTAACAATCATGTTATTTTATTTTTTGCTAGCTGTTTCAATTATTCCATAATCATTCGGATCACAGCGTGAAAAGGTGAAATTTATTTTTGCGTTAATATTCAGACAGCATTAAATCGGCTTTTTTTGATTACTGTTATCAGCATTGTTTATTCCTCGAGATATTGTATTAACTGTCAGCTGACGCATAACTACTCTAAGGGATATAAAACCATTTCGTACGACGGATTTAACGTGGTTAAAATAAAATTAATTCATAAATCAGCGTTAAATATGCATCGTTGATAACGCGGCCCGCGCAATTATCCTGTTTATACTCAAATAAACGGCTCATTATTACGGAAAAATAAGTGCGACATGTTGAAGTAATATTAACTCCAATTCCGGTTTTATTAGAGCAATTATACGTTGTACTTTGTAGCCTGATAACGTAATGGAGAACTGTAATTTTAGAAATATTCTTCTTACAAAATTACCCACTGAATAATTGTGTTAAAAAGAATATCAGATTTCCACATTTAAAACACTGGTATTATAAAACTATCAGGATATACATGCTACCAAGTTATATATGAGTAACTCACTGTAATTGTTTATTATTTTCATAATCATATCCTTATTGATCTATTGAAAAGCACAGTCTAGAAGTGTAATGTGGCGGAACGAATGTTACATCACTTCATTTCCAGTGGCGCAAGTAAAGGTCTTTTTAGAAATCCCCGAAGGTGCAGTCGTTTTTATGCATATTATTATCTGCACAATGCGCCAATTTTCAGGCTGCTCTATATCTACAAACTTTCTCTTTGCGCTCGCAATTAGTCACGCATTACGATGGTGATGTTATCTTAACAAAGCATGCGGTCGATCTTCCATGTTCCGCAACGCGTCGCTTTAATACTCCGCGGATCATCAGAATAAATGAAGAAAAATGCGGCGTACATTAATGAAAACTGCGATATATCGCGAGAGGAATGTAGAAAATCTCTGTTACGCTATGAAACGTAGCAACCACGCGAAATGCGAGGCTTTATTAAAATGGCCTTACTTTCTTCCTAGATGGCAGGATCAACTTTAATTTAAAATATTATTTTTCATCGTTATTAAGAAAACTAAAAGTTCTTCCAGGTTTTTAAGTGCAATTGATGATTAAAATATTCTTTTTATACAATGTTTTATTTTAACAGATTGAATGATATTACACTTTAAATACACATATAATACTAATATTTACTGCGATCATGAATATTATGTTATCGTAAGACCAATAGTTTGAATAACTAATTGAGGAAATGCAATTATTTTCAGAATATATGTATTTATCAGTCTGTATATATGCTTTATTAGTCAATAATTTAAAGAAACGATCTGGAAAAGATCTGTCAATTGAATGAGATGGTTCTGGTTGCAATAACGCGATTTAAACCTAAATTTTAAGAATTATCTAAAAATTGTTTTCATTATTTGTTTTTAAGATACGATAAATGATAATAATCCTCGCCGAGCCAAGCAATTGGGCAGGATTGATCATATCTATATGATCATATATACATACATACATAGATATACAAACATTGAGCTTGGACTCTACGGGCGTATTAGAGTCGTATTTAGGTATATCTTGCGTAGAGTTGGTTCAACGGCTCCCTAACACAGGAGTAAAAGCTACAATAAAAGAAGTTTACGACTGAACGACATGCATCATCATTCTTGACGTTTTCGAGTGCTCGAACTTTACTTTGCGCGCTTTTATCATCTATCCTATCGTGAAAAGTGCTTGGAGACAAAAGTTGAAAGGTCAAGGAATATATTCTTTATCTCCTTCTCGGTAAGCTTATTTAGATCAGACAATCTTTGTAGACGATATCGTTACGCGGCATCGTGCCGAGATTGTTTCAAGAACGTATCGTATTTTTCATGAAAGTTACGATACAGCTTTGTAGCTACCGGTTACTACAACTTATAATCGGTGTTGTTGCACTCAAAGTTTGCAGTATGGATATAAAAAGGGCTATGAAAGTATCAATGTTGTACATAACTTTCAACGGAAAGTACTGTAACATTATTATATTATATAACACGATAGGATATGAAATTAAAGTGACTTTACAACTTGTACAGAACAGGAGCTTATTAAATCGCACTTGAAGGACGCGATATCACAAACAGAATTTAATTAAATCTTCAGATTTTTTGTAAACCTATTGAAATTAGTCACATTGCCAGCTCATCTATTACGTGATAACGATGACGATGCATTACCGCCACATACGTGTGACAACTAATTATAATATGGCACGATTATTACGCGTTATTATGGCTATTACGTATAATAATAATGTTACACGTTATGCCGTCGTAATCGTGCATTGTTACTCCATTTTAGTATAATGCAAATACGTTATCAAAATGCAATGCGTTCACCAACGATAATCCTGTGACAATGGAAGTAAGGGATTGAAACGGATCTGGGAAGGATCTGTAAATTTTGTATCAATACCAAAAGGGTATTTTCCGATAAATTCATTTTAACTTGCTTCAAAGCATTAAATTTCCAAATTAATCGCATTATTGCGCATATATATGCTAAGCTATCGATATCTTTAAAATTAAATTAGGTGTCTAATTATAATATAAATTTAAATAAATTTTTGTGCTCTGGTTATTATACCTTAATTGAATTTCAACACTATGCTACGCCACCCGTACTTGCGTGACGCGCATATTTTTGCGAGAATCCAATCTAAATAGCATGCTTAGTGGGGCTCACGTTCGAGAAATTAGCTTGGCAATCAATGTATGAAAAATATCGTAAAACATTTCACGTTTGTATGTGTATCGTTTGCACTATAATACATAAACAATATTATAATTGCTAAATTATGATAAAATTTGAATAACTATCCAGATAGCCAAATGTTAGCAATGTTGGCAAATTGACGGCAAACTTGATCAAATTTAACTATCTGGCAAATTATCCAAATTTTATCATAATTTAGTAATCGACAGCAATTAACGACAATTTGACCAAATTTGTTGATCAGTCTGCTAATATTATTAACATTTTGCTAACTGGGTACTTAAACGTTAACAAAATCAGGATAGAATTTTGTTTGTCGCTCATACACACACGAGCACAAATTTCGTTTTTTTTTTTTTTTTTTTTTTTTTACACACAGTAGCTTAATCCGTAAAAGTAAAATACCCTGCGGGTAAAGACGCCAACGACAACAACAACGACGACAACGACGATGACGGCGACGACGACGACGACGACGACGACGACGACGACGACGACGACGACGACGACTACGACTACTACGACAACGACTACTACGACAACGACGACGACGAAGAAGCTTTGCGACGACGTTGCGGACGAGGGACCGTAAATCCGCGTCGCGGAAGTTCGAGAACGAAGCGGAGGTGTACGAGGTGAACTCCGGAATGCCTTGGGGCAAAACGAAAAAGAGAATGTAGAGCTATAGGGACAGGAGTCGAAGATGTGTTGGTGATGCGGCAGTGGCGGCGGCAGCGATGACGGTGATCCTGCAGGCGGCTGCGGATGGTAGTGTGCACTATGGCGGGGACGATGTACGGGGCAGGTGGGGCGAACTTGGGATGGTAAACAGGGGAATCGTGCATCATCCGAGAATCGAACTTCGCTCTACAACCTCCGGCGGGGTCTAAGATCTCCGCGCAAAGCGAAATTCAATAGGCCATTCCCTCTTAAGAAATGCATTTCGTTATTGACGCGCGGTTTTGACGCGGAAAGGTGTGACTTTCGCAATCTCTTTTTATCGCAAACGCAACGAAGTCACCAATACAATAAAAGTTACCGCTGTCGATTGAAATTAAATTTTCTCTTATAATAATATTTTTTCAGGGAAATAATCTGTTTTTAATTGATTAATAAACTTAATACACTCGGTGCAGGGAACTGAATGTTTGATGTCAGCAAAATCTTTGGCTTTGAATAAATATTATTTTCAAAACCGCGAACGATTATGTAACGTGCGTTAATGTGCAAATTTACCGCTTTGTACCAATCAACGCAACTGTCTATTAAATTGCTATGTGTATTAAATAAGCTTGAAACGCATTTACGTGGCAGCAGGCGTTTATGCACGGCTTCGAACGTTTCAATAGACTCGGCCGAATTGAGTTGATTGAAGTCGAATAGCTCGTTATTGTTGGCAAACTGGTAAGCAATCCTGTCACGCGCATAAATTATTATGGCTTACTTCGATTGTACATATTCCTGTTGTTCTGATAACCGATAAGAATTAATTTCTTTATGCGAGACAACAATATGTGTGGTATCGCTTATAAAACAACTCAATTCTAATACAGCGATTGCATCTTGTCTCCAAAACGCGTAAATACACGTGAATTTAATTACCATAAATCATAGAATATACGGTATACGGTGCAGCGCGCGTACCATTTTACGGTGCCATCATTAGTGCAAATATCGTAGCAAGCGTTCTATCCCCTACAAGTTCGTACATACGACAGATGTTAACACCGAATTAACACGTACAACGTACGACTACACAGCACCGTGGCAAGTTAACTGCGTTGCCGGCACGTCGATATTATCGCAATTTCAGCTTACAACCATAATTAACGCGTACTGTACTAGCCGTATGCCTGAGTGGGCTCTACTAAAATGTACTTTACCTACCATTAACTGCAAGAGATGCGAGATCCAATCGGGCGAAAATGTATTGTCGCAAAGTATTTCGAAGAAGCAAAGTATTATTGTCAATTGCACATTTCGTAATATAGGAGAAGATACTTAAATAAGAAATTATCTTGCATCAGCAGATATAAAGTAAAATTTGCGATTTATACTATTTTTTTAATTGCATACAGATAACGAATAAAATTATATATTTAGGAAACAGATATTTTGGAGAACACATGGATTTGCTAGGATTGATATGGAAATTAACATCCAATAGTAAATATTACAAATGTCCTCTAATCACAATTGGAATGTAATTACGCAGACTAATAAGCAACGTTTATTATCAATATGCACACCAAAGAATTGCTGTATTGCTAATCCATGTATAATATCAGTAATATTAATCGCTAGGCAAATATTGTAGTTCTGGTAAATTTAATAACGACGTCGATAACCTGTTCCTCTGTGTGCGCGAACGTCTCTTCCGTGTTTGCACAAGTACTTCCGTAAGCGGATACAGAGTCGTAATTAGACGCGGGGTACTCGTCGAGAGGAGCACTCGAAAAGTAAACGAGGGACGAGCGAGCAATAATCCAACAAAGACGTGCGCGTACACCCACACATTTACACATTTCTACAATGAGAAACGAGACACGTTTCACATATGTTTTACATATTCGCGCGAAACGATCGTCCAATCTTTGTTGCAACTTTTCAATCTTGTCGCCAATAACAGATAATATTAATTTCAGCAAACAGCCGGGTGAGCGTAAAATTGTAATATCGTTCAGATCAATTCTTGCCGCTTCTCTTTCTCGACTGATCTTCAAATTATGTGACATTTTATTTGAATAACGCTGCAGCTGTATCATACCCTGTCCTCGCTGTTATTTTCTAGGAAATTTCAATTTTAATTATAATTTCAAACGACTGGTAAATGAGACGCATTCATTACCCGCGCTTTATGTCGCCTGCTCGTTCGTGAATGTCCTGCTACGACGTACAACACCGGCGGCAACATCGGCTAATTAATGATCAACGTTGCAGTTCAAAACACGATACATCATACTTACTCTACTCTAGAATTTTAATGCAAAAATAAGTCATTCATTTTCACTTTATAGAAGATAGATAAAATTGGTATTAGAAGAAATAAGCCACGGGGTAGTTTATAGTTTAAACTAATAATTTTTTACTACCTTTTTCTCATTTAATCTTTGAATTTCTATATTTGAAAAAATTATACGTACAATGGGGAGAAAGTAGTGTCCGGTTCCTCGATGATTCAATTGTGCTTATTATCATTACATCTCCGATTAACTGTTGCGCGAATTTGATCTCATAGCGGACACGTGCAGGATGACAAAGGCGTAGGAAGAATATATCGCTTTTACATTCTTTCACGCCCTGTTTCGCAGTACGCGCAGACTCCGATTCGTTTGCAAAATTCCGGCGGGAAAAAACGAGTGACAGAACGAATTATGACGACGCGTTAAATATCGCACGACACGGACGGCAGTCGTAAAGAGGCGTTACCACGTCGCCGATATGCAATGCGCATATATATCTGTCTCCGGTCGGGCGCATCTGTCCGTTCGTCTATCGCTGCGTGTGCAACGGCGTCGAAATGACAGCGACGCTGCCGACAGATCGGCTTCACGGTTGTGGTGGTCGCGGCGGGTAAAAATACGCCGACGAAAAATGTGCAGCCATGCGACCGCAAATGTGCCGAAATTGCGGCAGTAAAACCCACAAACTACCTCTGCGGTGCGCTGCGAGGCGACGATAATGGGGCAATCGTTTGCTTGATTCAAAGAATGCATAATTTGCTACGCAAAATGATAAAATGTATCCACTATAGGCAGATCTTATCCTGCTTTTATTTCCATTTCAAATTTTTTATTCCCTTTAATTCCATGTACTATTTAAATGGACATATCAATTATTAAACAGATTGATAATTATTAACTGATTTAAATTTTAATTTTACAGACAATCATAAAACCATTATTTCCTGAATAAAGATTTACAAAATCGATGAGAGATAAAACAGAACACAAATCCGATGTTTGCATACATCTTCTCAGGAGTGATAAATAATAAATATTAACGCGCGAGTAATTAGCATTTAATTGCACATTCTACTGTGATACTGCGTGGAAGATAAAGGAAGTTTTCCTTGTCACAGCACCAACACATCTACGCGCAGTCTTTTTACTTTCCGCCCCACGAAGCTCTATCTTTCATCTCTACGAGTCGAGTCTCCCCTCATTCCGCATTATTTCCATAATTATATTCAATGTTTTTCTATCCAACACTACGGTGACAGGCGGAAGACAGAAGGTATTACATTCCTTACATAACATTGCGTTCGCAAGAAAGCGAAGATGCTGTTGTTAGACGTGTGTAACTCTTTTTTTAATCCGGAGGATTTGGAGGGAAAAAGCAAGAGAGAGAGCACTAGGTTACACAAAACGACTCTAAAAAGTGCACTGTAACGCGCGCGCGGTACGAAAAAATCTCCCGGGCACCTCGTCAGCCAGTTAATTGCTTTTTAAGTCGAGGTAATATGCGGAGGTCGTGCTTCATCCGCAGCTTTTAAACCACTACCGCGGTGATATTCCCTCGTTGTAGCATGCGGCAGAATTTCATCTTAACTGTTAATGCTCTACTTCGACGCTGGTCGATGTCACAATAATCCAATGATCCAGTGATTAAGTTAGCAGCATCTCTATGAAATAGATGCAACCTTTTAGTATTGCAGACTATTTGCGCTTTAATTTGTGGCACCATTCCCAGTTTCTATTGAAATGATTTATCGAATGTTAAACACGAGATATCAGCGTTAAACGGAGTTCTCATTTATTCAGCGACAATTCTATTGCCAGTTATTTATATTTTATTGTGCAATTGCTTATCAATGTTACATAATTTCAGAATTTTTTCGGAGCTTTTAGATGGTTTTATTTTATCGATCATGGAAAAGATAAAAGTTCATTTTCGTGCTTATAATTTCCATATATTAAATCATATAACATTCATAAATCTCGTTTATTTTTAACTTGAATTATACGAAGAATATTTCACAGCTTTTTTCTCGTTTTACTATATATGTGGGTTTTCTGCGATGGATTGCACGTCTTCTTGACACTCGGAATCTTTTTGTATAATCGCGTTGCCCTCGTGAGCGAACAGTATGCAAATTCCCAGCTAATTTCCTCGCCCGTCTACGCGATGCGCTCATGTCTTACAGTACGTGGCTTGTAATTATCAGGCAGGATATTTGATTTCCTTTACGCAAACAAAGGCACACTCGCATGCCGTTTTCAGTGACCATTTCTATGTGTTTGCGCACACAGATATGTACCTTAGAACACCGGAATTTCGAACCATGAGATCTAGAATGCAATTAAAAATAATATGTCGATTCAGCCAGTCGTTTATCTTGTGTGTATATCTGATCTCGTCGGTACACGTGTGCATAATATGCATACGTATCGCCGAACGCGAGCATCTGTTTCATCATATCACAGACTTCATCAATACGTCGCTAGTATTGATGTTTCGATCTAGTGCATTTCGCGACGCGTCGATTTTAATTCGTGTATCAGAACGGGATCATCCATCGCGTATGCATAAATAACGAATCGCGTGAGCGTTCCGCGCGATTTGTATAATATTTTTTTTTTTCAAATCTGATTCGCGCGCGGACGCGAAACGCACCGTCTGCTCCTGGCGAGAGCCGTGGAGAGAACTGCTGGTCTAGCTGCGTTATATTATATTGCGATATCATAGTGCACGCAGCCGGAGCAACAGGGGACGTGGGGAAGGGGACGCTTTGAACGTGTGTGGGACGACTATGTGCGTGTTCGCGTTCTTCGGATTTAATTTCACGCTTCCATCCTGGCCAAAAACACACGTGCGGACGTTTACGTGTGTACACAAGAGAACACGCCGTGCGTGTACGTGCGGCGAATTGCGCCAGAAAGCGAGAGACCGTCGGCCGGAGGGCGCTATAGGCGTTATTTCCGGTCGTTGTTTTTTCGTGCTCGCCGCCGTCGGAATACGGCTGACGGAAAAAAAAGTAATACCTCTATGTGTGATAGATTATAATCCAAGGATCATAGCGCAACGTGACATATTGCAACCGGCAAAAATTTCAGTTGTCAGTCGTCCGGAAACAAAACTCGCGTAATTTCGCAACGTTGCGTTTGATGTGTATTGCTGATTTGTTTATTAACACTAAAACTCAATGGAATAACAAGACGGAGTATCCGGACTTAATGCGTTTGTGAATGATCATCGGACGTTGCTCATTCGCTTAAAATTCTTACCGAGATTGCTCGACCAAATAATGGAAGTTGCTTTACGTGCATTAGCACATGATGTTACACAATACACAAAGTCTCTCGTCGATTATAAAACACCTCATAAACTCAGAATCGCCTCACAGATAATAATATCGTATTGCCGGTGGCAGAGAAAATAAAGACCAACTTTGTGAATAGAAAAATCAATCTTTTGTTACTCGATTTTAATGTTATTGCAACACGTCATTAACTTTCGTGGAAACTTGTTATCCTTTAATCTTGTAATATTACATTTTTCATTCTAAAAACTTGGGGCCGAAAAAAATTTCGCTGGAAAAAGAATGTATTCTCGGAAAAGAACTATATATATTCGGGAAAAGAAATTATCTTTTTGTCTTATTTTTTTGCGAGGGAAGTGATAAATTCTAAGATCCTCGCGCGCGTGTCCTATCTTCGAAAAATATGTTTCGCCTGGGAGATTTCTGTACTTACGAAACACTCCCTTGGGAGAAACCCGCAGATTTCGCAGCCCTTTGTTTCACGACGAAATAAAACGAAACGCACCAATCATGCCGTGAGAAACGGATGTGACATTTCGACATCAATACTACTTTTTTTCATCAAATATGTGATAAAATGCTTACAAACGAAATTGTCCCTTTTTGGATCCTCTCGTTCTTTTATTCTTATCTACCTGTCTACTACCTGTCTATCTATGTTTGATCATGATTTATCACTTTTCTTAAGATTTGTAAATGTCGGAATACCACAGGTCGATATCTCATTTTACATTGGTCAAAAATCGTTGGCCAACACCAAAGTTTTTCAGGGCATCTTTCGCCACAGGAGAGACTGCTTGCTCAGCTTGTAATCTTATCGAAACTTTCTGTTCCAAAAATATAGAACTAAAAGAAGAATATGCTGATATCAATTATACGGAATGCAATTTGCAAATTAAAATATCATGGATCTGCATTGGACTGTTTATAAATATTTTCACTTTGGAAAGGATACCTGTGATGAAATATTCCGAATAGCTCGAGCAGAATTGGATCCGCCCGGACGAGCCCGGCGGAGCGAAGGAAACGGTTCAGGATTCTTCGATGGGTACGAAGAAGAAAGATGGTCTCGCTCGAACGAATAATCAGAAGGCGCCTCTCGTAATCATTTCGTGCCAATCGAGTAGTTTCCTCGCGCAATCTCGGCCCTCGCGCACCTACGTGGCTGCTCCCTTTAAATCCGCGCACGTGATGCATTCGACTAACGACCCTCCCGGGGAGCTAAAACGTGTCTCTCGAATTAAGCACCCGGCAGCAGGTAGATCTGGAAGGAATCCCGAAGGAATTATTTCCGTGCAATAAACGAATCGACTTGGCGCACAGCGAAGCTCGCGAGAAAAGCTTGCTTCGGTGCGTAAGGCGGGAAAATATTATGAGGTTGAGTGTGCTAGAGGGAATTAAGGCGGAGACTTTAAATATACGAATGTTTTCATATATTTAAATAAGCGGAGTGCCAGCGATAAATTTTCCTTGCCGCTTTTATTTAGAGAGATAAATAACTTGGGGGTTGCTTAAAAACATAAAACTGCGTTTGTGATATTATCCATGTGAAAGATTTAGAAAGGTATCATTTTATGACTTTTCCAACATTTATATCTATAATGGAGCGATATGAAAATAAGAAAAAAATATTTCTCATAAATTTACGAGTGTTAGTATCTCCGCTACTTTTATCATACTATAGATGCTCGCGTATTAAAATTTATTAGCGTAATAGATAACACGTGACGTTGAAAAAACGATAGTTTATTCCGTTTTCTCTCTAAATGCGTAACAGTTGCCATTGTTAAATTTTCACGCGTTGTCCGCTGTGTGGAGCATTCGTTTCGCCGAGCGCCGCGTTTCATTCCGAGCGAACTATCCCATCATTACACGTCAACGAGTCAAAGAACGGAGGATCTCGATCGAGAGGACGGGGGAATAGAAAAGCGGGAAGGTATTGCCAAAGTTCGTCGACGGGAGCTTCCCCCGTCCACCCATTAGCGTGTCAGTCATTCCGGCCGTGTAATTAAATTCCGTGCGCCAATGTCGTCGCGCGTATCCCCGCCCTTCTTTTCGCGAACGAGTCTTTTTCGAAGCTGCCGCCGTATCTGCTCTCCCCTGATTCCTCGAAATCAGCCCCGATGCACACTGTGGACGGTATCAATATTTTCCCTGGGAAAAATGTCGGGTCAGCTCCCGGGAGAGGCGCGGGGAAGGGGAGGACCCGAGGTTGCGCGGAGGGTGATATTCTTTCGGAGAGCTTTCTTGACATCGATTCTATCCATTTCCACGTTTCCTCGCGTTTCTTGCTGCTCTACAGTCTCATTTTCAATTTATCCCCAGCTTCTTTTATCGCATTTTTCGTTTCTCCCTCCTCTTCCCCCCGTCCTGAATCGGAAGGTCCGCCGGCGAATGGACTCGTGCGAATACAACAGATAAAACGAAAGTTTGTATCGCCGCAGGGCCGCTCGCTTAGAGTGGGAGGTCTGGGGAGGGAGACTGATTAATGGACTTCTTGCTGAGGGTGGATGTATAATCGGTGAGAAAAAAATTAGTCCGGAGAAGGCCGGTGGCACGTAGAAAGCTGCACCGCTATGGCTGTAGTACGGTCGATTAATTGGAGTTGTTGGGTGCCGTAATCGTCCGGCCGTTGTTGTTTAATTGTCCCGAGATGACTCGCGCGCGCGTATCATCCCCTTTTTACGTTGTTATCCTGTGCAATTGATATTGTCAATATCGATTTGTTATTTCAGAATAATTGCAGCTGAAAAAGAGGCTTCGAGAAAAATGATATTTTTCGATCTATAAATTCGCCTGTATTGTTTTAAACATAAATTAATGGCCGAAGAGTCTTCATAAATACACGCAGTATTATTAACAATAATATCACTGCGCCAATATGCATTTTCCCCTGTTTTTTTTAATTTTCTGTTCATTTTGATTGTTGCAGGGCGATATCATGGGATTCGTGATATATCCAGACGATGCGCGAACAGGATCGCCGACGCAAAGAGATAAACTTCGAAAATTGTTTCGCGTAGGAAGCACCGCGCCTGTACATCGTTCCTAATTGACAGATAGAAGAGAGGGAGAAAGAGAGTCAGCGGCGGAGGTAACTAGAAGCGGGAATGAGAAGAGGGTAAGACGGAAGACACGAAGTAGCGTTCGAAATTTACGAGTGAGCCTGTTTGCTTGCACGGCGCGGGATCCGAGGTGGTGTCTAGGGGCGGTCGTGTGCCATAACAAATGGTCCAGCCGTGAACCGGCTCGCCGTACAACGACACCGGAAACAGGCGGCAGCTCTAGCGAGCGAGCGAGCGAACGAACAGGAAGATCCGCAAGAATTCGCAAGCATGCGGATGTGAAGCTTCAAGCACGGTCCGTCTGGCTGTCACCCTCCCGCGTGGCGAATTGTTCCGAGGTACGTAAGCTGAACGGAGTGGCTCGTTTTTAGCCATACATCGTCCGAAGACAAGATGTCTCCGAATTGTCGACGATGAGACGGCGCGCGCGTCGCGGCGATCGTCCCGTGAGAGAGCGCGTCGCGATTTTCTAATACGCAATTACTCGACTGAAGAATGACGTGGCGCCGCGCAATTACTCGACGCTGAGACTTCGGAACGAGTCAATCCACGGTAACCCAGATGGGTTAAAGACGGCCGCGACTGACGGCGCGATCTCGTGCTGCTGCCGAAATGGCGATCGTACCGCGAAAGTGCAACAAGTGGTGTCCAGAGCCTCGATGCTGAGACGTCATCGATGTTACTCGACAGACGGACGAGGGGATTTGATCCAGGACCGATCAGGTTCGCGAGCCGGCTGGATCGAAGCTCTCGAACGGGAGGACCGCCGTTGTTTACGACGTACGCGATGCCGGCGGGATTAAGCGCGTCTAATGAACTCTGAATCCGTTTCATCTCGTCTCGAGTACGATCGTCTCGAAATTTCTTCGTGGGGGTTTCCTCTACCGAGTTAAGTAGATTTACTTCCTTTTCGAGGGAAAACGTTCGGCCAACGAATCGAGAGTTGAGAGATTCCGGTCCAATGCTGTTCGTTAACGTCATCAAAGAGCACTTCACTGACCGAGAGATCGAAAGGTGGACGAATAGCAGCTTCGAGCTGAGATTTTAGCTTGATTTCTGGCCACTGGCTTCTCACTCGAGTACGTGGATCCGTCGGAAAGTTATAAAAATTTTTATATATATGGATCATCTGGAATGAAAGAACATAGTGTCAATATAAGTTAATATAATACGTGTTAATACGTGTTGAAGCACGTTTCTCAATACTGCATGGTGATTCAATCGGAAGAAAACTGCAAACGCAAGTCCATGGCGACGAAGGTATTTGATGCTGAACAAACGAAGCAGACATTCGTCGGCAGTTATCAACGATTCTTGGAGTTACTATCGGATCTTCTGTCGGCGGATCTGTTGAATAACAGCGCAATCGTTGCAACAGCGTTTGCGCGCCGCGGGCAACGTCGACCGACTCGCTCAAGGATAGAGACTTGGCGATAATCCACGACGAGGTGTTGTCGCATCCGCAAAGACGTCGTCGAATGAGACGATAGTAATGAGGATATCCGCGAACGAAGCTGGCGTTCCTCTACTAGGCGCCGTTGGTCCGCGCTACGTCGTCAAGCAGGCGACGGTGAAGCGCTGCGTTGTGGCGCTACTGTTCGTCTCTATGGCCAGCATATTCTATTACACTCACTATATCATCAGCAGTGGACCATTATCCAGGTAAGCGCAAACAACGCATGAGCAATTTTTATATTTTTTAAATGAAACACTCGCGATTAATGAAACATTTAATTTTTTAAATGTCTTAAATTTATGAATTTAAAAAATGGAGATTAATTCTATAATTATAAATCTGAAAAATTATTGTTTGCCTAAGAACATTTAAAATGTCCGCAAGCGTTGTAAACAGGATAACATCTAATTAACACATGAATTTTGCACGCGACATTTACTGGAGACAAAACTTTCGCGAACGCTTTTTGTGTAAAATTTAATTCTCGTGGAAAAATATTTGTACAGTTTTTTCGGATTGTTGACTGTGAAAATTTCAATGTCTTGATCGGAATGCTCGTAATGACGTAACTAAAAAAACTTCGCTCATTGCCACATAGTAACAGTGGAATTGCATTAGCAGAACCTTGAAATGCATGTAGTTTGATAATACTACTGCGATAATAGTACTGAGATAACACCATGCAAATGCAACAATTGTTGTTCGGAAAATACATTAGCAAGTTCAATGCCGCGAGAGAGAGGTGATTAGTATTGAAGGGCGCAAGGTAAGTCGTCTGGCGAAAAGCGAAGTAGGATGGGGACACTTTTAATTACTTTGTATGTAGTCAAGTGTGGTAAAGCTGGCTAATTAGAGCTACGAGTTGGCTGGCCAGTCGCGCCGACCAGTTTGTAACTCTGAAATAGCGTGGTCGCGTGCTACGTCGCTACTAATAGTAGGGCATCTTCCGCAAGAAATCTCGCGCGTCGCAGACAATTTCTCTTGATATCTTTTTTTTGCGGGCCAATAATATGGAAAAACTAAGCGCGGAATGGATGCAAACAAATGCGAATGACAATTAACTGCGAACTTTAGAGATAAATTATCTTCTGTTTGGACTCTTATTTTCTACATTTAAGTGGCAAATTTTTCTTTTAACATATTAGGAATTCTAAAATCTTTTGCTCATAAATCTATTGAATATATAGAAATCCCGAAAACGATATGCAAATTTCATAGGGATTCCTGACATAAGATAATGGATAAAAGAAAAAACAGAGATAGTTCATCACAATTTCGCGTGAAGATAATAACTAGAAATTACAATGCCAGCGAGAATTCTGTGAAAAATAATTTTTGTTAATGTAGGAATGCTGGTAGTATCAAAACGCATTAATCTAGCTTAGCAGCACCGTATTCCATGTTCCGAAGTAATAAAATATTTTTGTCACGCAGCTAACACACCATCCATTAAACACGTAGCTGTTATCAAGAAAATCACATACAGGAAAATTATACTAATTATTTTTGATAATCGAAGAATAAGACACGAAGTTATCAACGACTATACTACCATCGCAAAATATTTCAAATTCGATGCATATCAAATGAATCGATGCTATAATTAAAATGTCGAATTCATTATTTTATTTATGATAATTATATCTTTGTTAAAGAATGACGTTAAAAACTCTTAATGATTTTTTAAAACAAATTTGCAAACAAATCGCAAAATGGTCTTTGATCGCTTCATGTTCGGCAAACGAAGGCGGCAGTTCAGCACGCAGGCGGAGATATTTGAGAATTTTAGCAGACGGATCCCTCCTTCCGCCGTAAACTAACCGAGTATCCGAGAACTCTTATGCAGAAAGCTTGAATAACCCGCGCAAGGACGAAATAGTTTGTGGACTTAGCAAATTGGCAGGTACCTTCGGTCTTAGAGACGATCCAATTTAAATCAAATCGGAGCGCACAAGTATATGTATGTAAACACGAGTGGTACATATGTATGACGAGTGTGTTATATATTCCTGTAATATAACTGGCCCAATTCCAGTTTTCTTCGGCATCCTGCGGTCCTGTATAGCGATGCCCGTCGGGCAGGGAAGTAAATTCACAGTTAATTAGCGAAGACGAATAACCCCACAAATCGAGACGCTCGTTCCATTTCTACAGCGCATTCAATCTGTCTCCACGATAGCGGAGGCGACATGCAAGTGTTGCACCTGCGGTGTTTGTCGGCGTATACTGCAGTAATGATTACAGCTGTGCTTTCGAAATATGTATGTAGTAACATATATATATAACCAAAATTGAGCGTATCGCGTGAGCGACAGTGGAGGTGATATTTTCTAAGGTGCGGAAATTATATGGCCGATGCTTTAGCAATTACGTACACGCGAAGTTTCGTATTTTTCCCGCGCGTGCGGGAATCGAAGTAATTAAAGTATAATTTCCCGCGTGCTACGCGACGCGAGTCTCGTTGTCGAGTGAGAGCTTAACAAGTTTTCTTCGGCGAGTAATCGGACAAGCTTGTTTCCTGAAAACCGATATCCTTCGCGCATCGCTTACGTCACGGGAAAGTTCGGGATATATTTTTCACGGCGTGACAGTGTTGCCGAGTTGCAAACAGCTTCAAGAATGTAAACCGCACGTTTACACGAACGCGAAGCTCTCTCGCGAGCCGTGCGGGGATCATAATTTAACTTCGCTGCAATACTAACGGACATATCTGTTACCATAAAATATTCGTTATAATCCTGCAGCGCGCTTCATATTGGAGAAACTGGAAGGGGTGAGATATATGACTTGTTACTACGATACGCTACTATATCCCGGAGACCAAGAGACCACCGCATAAATCCTCATGCGCGCGCTATCGAGTTAAATGATAATACCATGATCTTACGCGAATCAATCTTAGTAGGTAACCCGCGGCACATTGTAGAACTCCGTAACCGATCGCAGCGCGCGAATGTCCGTCTCTATCGTCAATCATGGAAGCTAATATACACAACGCGGACATTGACATGTAATTTCACATTTGCGCTGGCAGTTTCATAACCGTCTATATAATCGTGACTGGACAATCCTGACGAACGTACGACGATATCTCCGAAACTGTATCCCGAGACATTGCATCTAGGTATTTATAATTGCACTGTCAATCCAGATAGGACAAGATGTAGCACTACATGCGATTTATTGAAATCCAATAATAGATATGACAGCACTCGTGTTAATCGTCAAGTGCGACATATTTCATTTATCTACGTTAGATCGTGCAAATTGTTATAGATTGTTTTAGCAACGGCAGAATCTTGATGCATAAAGTTTTTTTGAAACGAAACGTAATTGCAGATAAAATGAGAATGAACTTTTTTTGTCAAATAAAAATTTTCTTTTCACTTTTATATAAAAGAGATTATATCAATTTTTTGTTGAAAGACTGCTGTATTCATACTGCGCTTTGTAAAAGTACTAAGCATTATTTTTATGAGAATAGTATCGCGGTAATAATTCACATTTCTTGATTGGTATTTTACATTAGCACATGTTGCATGAATTCATAATGAATATTTTAGCGGTATTCTCAAAGAGTTGTCGCTCAACAGCATTGCTACCATAGTAAAATACATCATCATGATGGCAGTAACAAATTAATGGAATCCACGGCGACGCACAACATGGCAATTTTAGATCGCTCGTAGGATTCTGCCTCGCCGCGTCGCGATAGTGTCAGCTGTCGCGGCGTCTGCAGTTATGCATCGCTGTTTTTGTGCGCGGGCGCGTTATCGCGCGATAAATCGTTGTTTTACATTTTGGACAGTGACGCGTAAAAGCTATTTAAAGTAGGATGCTGAGACACAAAGGCAGCAACGGGAAATTTATCGTTAACGGTATCGCGACTTTTTTTGTCCAGTGTTGCAACGCACGAGTCTTTCTCCGTGAAATAATATCTCACGGACTTCCGTTGGTTACACTGTTAAGAAATCTGTTTATCTCCGGAATAATTCTTTCACCATTAATCTAAGAACACGCGATTATGCTGTCATCGTGATATCTCGCACAGCATGTCGACGAGTGGATGAGGAAAATTACTAGCTAAAGACACCGTCGCGAAAAAATCGTCTCCTGTTAAACGCGAACGCGTATGCACGCGCGGAGTAAAAGGCGGAAGCGCGCGCATTCACGATAGGAGATATGAAACGCGACTTTATCTTTCTCTCTCTCTCTCTTTCTCTCTTCGTTGGTAAGACGAGAACCAATCGGCCGGTCTATTCCGCGACGCAAACGTGCCGTGCACTGAAGAAAGAGAGGCGCATTCTCTGTCGTGGGACATGAAATGCGGCCGGATGTTTGTCGCACGCCCAATCAGCGTCAATTCAAGCTTCTCTTTCGACCGGCCTTACGTCGGCGCTAAGCTTCCCACATGCTGCACGTATGCAGCTCCTTCCTACTGCTAGCCACGCGTCTTTTGCATGATACGTCTTGCTCTTGAACCCCGAACCACGCCCGTAAAAATAATCGAACGCGATAAAGTAGATTTTTTTCCTTTGAAAATTGCATATTATGCATTGATTATCTTCTTGGGAAAGTATAAACATATTTTCTCTTGCAGCATCTCATCAAACTGACGTAATTAATCGTCTCTAATTTAAAGAGACAGGTTTATTTATTCTAACTTGTTAGTCATCTAAAATCGTATCTCGTTATTAATATTTATTCCTTACACTTTTATTTATTGCCGGAATAAATCTTGTAGACTTTAGTATAATTTGTTCCTTTTTGAAAGTTAATCACTTGCAATTAGCGTTAAATACTTAACAAAGATCGTTTATTAATAGGATATTGATATCTTTTATTTGCCTCTTAAGATTTATGTACGTATCCATATCTTGTTCTTATAACGAATCTTTTGATGATATCCGCGTAAACGTTGATTTAATTTCTGAACTTGCGACGTTGCAAATTAAAACCAGACTTATAGCCTGGCTTACAATCTGAAATTAACTAATTAAATTGCGAACGCCGCGAGAGCTCTGCCGACGCGACGACCGGTATCGCGAGTATCAAGGATAGAGTTTGTTCAACGTAGCGATGCATTATTCATCGCGTTTATACGCCCACGGAGTTTCGATTATTTTTAACAATTATCTTCTCGAAGTAGTAGCAGTCGAATTATAGAAACTTCTTCGCGAGTACCTTGCGAAATTTATTCAGATATTAACTTAAACTTCAATGCTAGTTTTCTTAACTTAATCAAAGATCTTTAAATAATTGATTTTCAATACACAGATATCGTATACAGATAAAGCTGTTTATCTTCAGCGAGTAACTAAGATATTTTCAATTTTATTTTCAATTTATTCAAAAATTTTATTTAATTTTAATGAAGGAAAATCACAAATTCTCTTTACTATATCGGTATTTAATATAAATATCTTCCATATCTTTCAATACTTTTGTTGATCGAGCATATGATTCGTGTGTATCGAGCGAAAACAATTTTCAATGGGAACTGCGAAATGGCGGTATCTACAAGGATTACAGGATGCTTGAAAGTTTGAAGAGGCAGAGACAATATGCTGGGCGAACAAACATAATTTTCGACGTATCCCGATTTCGATGCTTGTCCTCCCAATAGAGCAATATATCGCGCAAGAAAGTTATATATCGTACGACTTTGTCCGCGAAGGATAATCGCAAAGGACGACGACAACGGAGGTGAATCTTTCGCTTTATCGACTTCCGAAGCTATCAGGCAATGGAAGACCATCACGGAAGTCACATTCGATGTTTACTCTCGAGACAATTCAGCCGTCGGTAGACCACAGCCCATATAGCTACAGGCTTTCTGAAAATTGACTTTAATTTTGTACATGTTTTCCTTTTTTTTTTACTTATATTGTCATAATAATACTAATATCTATATTGCCATAATAATAACTTTTTAATTTAATAATCCATAATATAATCTACTCTCACAAACATAATAGTGCGTAATCATAAAATATCTCGAAAGTCCAAGTGAAATGCACTAAATACATTAAAGCAGGATAAACGGATACCAGCTCCGCTCTCCTTCCGCTTTCTCCTTGATGTCGTGCTTTCTCACTACATCTAACAGATACTCTCCATTTCCACGCACGACTGCACCCTAACTTGGTCTATGAAATTCCGGCACGGCGACATTTCGCAGACGGCATCGAGCGGTAATTGCCGGTGTGCCGGCAAAAAAAGAGGGGAAAAAAAAACAAGAAAAAGAGCGCGTGTCCGTAGCTCGTGGTGTAATTTCAGGCCCTCCACCGCGATGCCTCTCACTTTTTATTCTCCCGCGCACCACTACGGCGATTTACACCAAAGTCGCGCGTGTATGTAAAGTACGTGCATCGTTCTTTAGCGAAGAGGAAAAGCAGGAAAGGCCGGGTGGTGCGGTCTCATTAGCGACGGCAACGGCCAGGCAAAAACTCGAGGAGCACTCGACCGAGAGCCGTCGGTCCGTCCGTTCGAAAGACGGAAGAGAGTTGCCGCCGCCGCCGCCGCCGCCGCCGCCGCACGGGATTTAATCGGCGATCGTGAATACGCGCGTGCACACCGTGGACTGAAGGACGGTGGATAAAAAGCCTTGCAATTACGGCGAGTTAAATGGAAAGCCGTGAGCACCCGCATTGGTTCCGCTGGAGATCGCGCGCTAATCGCGATCTCACAATCGTCGGAGGAAACGCGTATTCGTTAGTGTCAAGATTTTGTACTTATTCAAAGCGCTCTCGCTACGGGGCATTTTACTAAAAGAACATGCAAATAAATTGTAATATATTACTTCGAACCGGCAGTGATTGCATTAATTACATTACGTTAAAATTTTCTCGTTATTTTTAATAGCTTTTATTTTGCATTTTGATTGCTTTGATAGAGCGATCGCTTTGATCAGACATCGGAATTGTTTGAAAATAGCAAATTGTCCGGGCTGGCCAACTGTCATCTTTTATTGAATAAAATTGCATCTTTATACCCGCGCTTTCCAGTGAATAAAATATTGGCGTCTGATCAAAGTTACACCCGAGATCAAAGTGCTCTCAACTCACAGTATATTTTCTAGAGACACATACTCCCCGCGTCGCAAGAGAACACTCGAATCTCAATTGGTTTCTCGACCCTACTATCGATTTTCATCGTGACAAGAGAAAAATAATTCCTGTCAAATGTCGACGTAGCAAAACAATATACGACGTCGCTGTCGTCACGCGCGTGAAACTAATTAAGCGCGTTAATTCATCGCGATAACGAGTAGCCGATCCATCCGCTAAATAATACGGTGTCACGCGGCCGTATCACAAATCGTCACGCATTCCGGGCTGGACCGCGGCGGCACAATGTGGTATGCACATCCAGGCCATTAACATTGTCCTGTTGCTTTCGCGGGTGCGTGAGAAGCGACCCCTAATTCTGTCAATCCTGAGAGCGGCTGTACCTCCGGTATGGAGGCTGACCGTAGTGTGCCAGCGATGTTAACTCGTAATTCTCATCGATTCCGGTGTAAATATACCCGTGAGCATGTATATGGCTATGCAGGATTTCCGTTACGCTAGATATACCGCGCGCAACACGAATTGCCGAGGAACGGCCGGTACAAAGGGGAATGAAACGTGCGTACACGCGCGACAGTCGAAACACGAAATGCGGTTCGGAGGCGAGCCGATACCCCTCCCTCCCTTCGAAGAATTAATAGCTGCGAGTATCGGCGACTGCCGTCGATATCGCTCGGTAGCCGCGACCGAAAAGTACGTATTGAACACATCGGTACGCGCTGCAGTGGCTACGTGCGACGTGTTTTTTTTCGTAGAGTGCGGAGAATTAGCGAGCACGGCTGTGCACGAACTTGGGTACTTGCTTGTCCCGAAACAATGTTCGAAGGGGAAAAACGAGTTTCCACTTGGCTAGTGCGATCGCGATTTCCTATACATTTGTGGGTGCATTGAAGGTGAAAGGTATGTGTACTTGTTTCGAAATGTAAATCTCGTGAAAAAACACAGTTGTTTACAGAAATATTGTAAAAATAAAACGGTTCAAGATAGTTAAATTTGTGCATTTCGTAAAATACAAGATATTAGCCTTTCACAATTTTTTAAAATAGTTTTTTAATAGTTTGATAGTTTTTTAAATAGGTTTTTGATAGGTTTTTAAATAGTTTTTTAAAATAGTTTTTTAATATTATTTGAACTTTCTAATACACTTTAACAATAATTTTCGTTATTTGTCAAAGTAAGACGCTCAGCGACGATACTTGAAAAAATTTTTAATGTGTTTAAATGACAGAATTATGAATAAAATTTTAAATATCGTAGAATTCCTATAAAAGGTGCAGGATTTTATTATAAAAATAATTTTTTTTCGAAAATCATGATACCATGTCGTATAAATACAACACGATACATTTGTTATCTGGAAGTCTTTTATAATTATTCAATTTCCATGTGTCAATCGCATGAAAAGTCTCGCTGAATTAATCAATGGTCCGCAATCATTAATCGCGTCCATTCGTAACATGTGATCAGACGCATTCACCAGGTGACAATCAGCGCGATAGCCTGCCAAGCTCACGGATAATCCTTGATCCGTGATCTTGGTCGAGCGTGTGCGCACATATCACGCGAGGTATACGTATGACGCACTCGTTATTGGACGTGGACAGTTTCGGTGGATTTGGATGAATTAACTGTAGAGTAAGACGCAAACATGCGGCCATCACAGTATACAGATATCTGATCGGTTGCGCAGTTCTGCAAGGGGCTCTATTCAAAACGTTTGCGATACCCTTGTAGCTCTGGCCAGCGTGCACATACAACCCGATACCTTATACCTAATACCACGCATAGGAAGCTACGCGCGCTCAAAGAGACGGTTTCACCGAGCATCGGACGACGAATTAGTCATCAAACGTAACGGAAACGGGATCGCCTTTAAGGCTTTGTACCAGTCATTGCGTATTGGACTGTGACATCAGAAACGAGATATTACATGGAATTTACTCCCGCGACAACTTCCAGTGAATCAGCTCTTTTATTTGCTATTATTACCGTACAAAAAATAACTTACAGTTTAGTAAAGTGACTTTAATCGTTTAAAAAATAACGTAAAATTTTTCAAGCATGAAAAATAGCTCTATAATTTTCTCTTTATTAGAAAAGTATTATACAAATTTTGTATATAAGTTTTAGTGTATTATAATTTTAACTTTTTAATTTATTATATTTTTTAAATATAATATGCTGTAATGCAGCAATTTCAGCGCGATACGCTAATTCTTATAACGTATGCTAGTGGCATACACGGGGAATAAAAATTGAACGTTATACCATAGTTTGCAAACTCCAAAAGCTACCAACAGCCTAGTTGGAACTCTCTCCAGCAGATTTAGTACATAGTTACTCTCAATACAGGGTTGGGATCTTCGCGGATCAACGAGTCCTAGCTCGGCATCCAAACCAGGCGGTTTCGCTGAACTTGGTGAACTTGTAACATGTCGCGCGAAACGCGGCGCGATCAATACGAAAAACGTTACAGGATTCACAACCGAAACGAACGCAAACTATTCGCAACTGCGCTTACTCCCACGACGCGAACTACTACGAAAGAAATTTGTGAATCGCGCGCGCATGCAACGATCGTTAATAAAGCGTAGAGTAAGAGGTAATGCGAGCCGCATAGTTCGCCGCGTTATCTCGTGACGTGCAATTCGTTCTGAAGGGCGTGGCTCAGGTAAATTTCCATGAATTAACCCTTGGACGCCGCACAAATCTCCCGTAATGTCGCTGTTATTCTCTATACACTCGCACGTCCGTGGCCCTCATACATTCCTGTTCAGCTCGTTGAGATGTTATATCCGTGTCCTATTTAACGTACGTGGCATCTGATACTCGTTGCGGGTACACACATACTTGTATGTAGCGCACAAACCGCTGCACGGTTCGGCAACACAGGTACCATAGAAGTGAGCTTTAATATACTCGTTAAAAGACTCGTGTGCGGAGATACGCCAGCGTGTTCCGACGTGTGGTCGTAAAGGCACACGATAATCACGTGTTTAATCATACCGCGTCTCGAAATTAACACGAGAACCTATCGAGACACTTCCGCAAAGGGGTAAGCCGACACTGTGATGAGGAACCCTTTACCTCCGTCGATTTTGCCCTTCTCGATGAAACTACCTGCGGTGGGTTAAACGAAACGGGACACGTTAGAGAAACTCGGCGTATCGATGTTCAAGTATTTCAGAAAAATGTGAAATGCTGTCGAGATCACTCGGAGCGAAAATATGCAACGGGATAGTTTGTAGCGCACTATGAAATTCGCGTTTGCACTCACACAGCCACTCTTTGGATTAGCCTTAGCGACATCTTTGATAATCCAACGCGCTTGAAAGAAACTAAATTACGAGCAACACTTGAATTAGTCAACATGCAAAATAAACGTAATTAGAAACCTATATCGATACGCGTAGATACGAATTTATGTTGTATGTCTTATATGATCTAATTCTGTTGTAATTCAGATCAATTAGAATTGTGACATCCTCGATAATTGAAAAGAGTTCGGGCATAATCGATAAGCGATACCAATTGGTCCATAATATTCGATAATGTGTAAAACTGACACGGTTACAGAAGAAGTTATCAATATTGCCGATACGAGCACACATACTCAAATGGCAAATTCGCTACAACGACAATGCGCGCACGGTGTGATATAAGTCATGTCGCCCATCGGGGAAGCCAGTAAATGTATCGTATCGCCGTGAAAACATGGCGCGGCTGGATTTCTCCGCCGCTGGCTCTCTGAAAGCCGGACCCAGGTGATTTCTCGTCGTACATCCCCCGCCCCGGCCCCGGGTATCGTGGTAAAGGGTTCCGTGGCTATAGCAGAACTAGCGGATAGCGATAAAAACGAGTTTCGCGCGAGGAGGAATCGGCGAAGACACAAAGGGGAAGACAGCGGCGATATGTTTCGAATTGTGCGGAGTTGATATACGACGCAGTCGGATATAGGAGGACGCAAACGTGGGTGGAAGGAAACCTGGTGGACGGACAGATGCCGTTGGTAACTCCAGAGCAGAATGGGAGCCAATAATTCTTTGTGCCCAAGCAGGGAGCGCCTCGCCGTGCGGATAGAGATACGTACGACACAGCGCGCATCCATACGTACGTATGTATGTATGTACGTATGTACGTGTGTGTCCGCTATATGCGCGTGTATAAATTGTATCTCCCTTGAACGGTACATCATGGTTGACCGATTGCGCGCTATTGATTAGGATTCCAATTATTGGAGACGGCTCCGGCTATTTTTATTTTTATTTTTTGTTCGGGATCTTTCGTGCGACGACTATGAAACCTTTTTATTTGCCCGCATAAAAGAGATGCCGTATTACTCGTGCACAGTCCTCCGACATTTCCCCTCCCAATCGTGAAAGTCCGCGCGAGTCTCATTATCGCGAAAGTCATTGAATGAAATTACGTAGTAACCTCGTGCGAGCGTCGCGAAATAAACAATTCGCTTGTTAAACGATGCGGAATATTTTATCATTCGTGCTTTGCGCGTTTTCAAATGGTTTCGCGGAATGAACATCGCGAAATTGGCATCGTATGGCGAAATAAAAATCGATGAAAATGCCTCGAAAAGTTTGCGCGCTTTTCGCGTATTTCACGATGCATTTACGACTTGAATGGCACAGCCGGGTATCATCGTATCAGTTGTTGAAGTATTTATCGATGTAAACACGCTTGATACGAAGCTGCATCAAGGGGCTTCACACCGATAAGTCATATTCTTTCACATTTCTCGAGCACGACTTTGCATTATCGACATGATAGCAGATTTCCGCTTATCAAAAGGCTGATTTATGCTTTACTGCAATAATTCCGCTGCGCATGCGAATAAAAAAAGAAACGCGGAAATTGAGAGACATTTGACACTTTCGCGATAACGATGAGCCCAATTAATTCCGCGAATATTTCATTTTTCGATTCATACACTTTTCGCTGACAAAATAAAATCCACATTTACGAAGTTGGTAATTAAATTTATTTTTTATAAATGATTTACTTGTGTGTGCGTGTAAAATTTTGACAAATTTTAAAGTAATACCAGAAATGAATTCAGATATATCTAACAGTTATTTTAATTCACTCGACTCTTTAATTTATTCTAAAAACTGAATTCCGTCAATATGTGATATTTTGCGATTTATAAAGGAAAATCTACAATGGAGAATTATATGAATTTGTCATTTAATCCATTAGACACATTTGTAAAATGGAATAATTTATCATAATAGATCAAAATTTTACTTTAATTATTACGGCGTATATAAACTGCAATGCGTTTCAATTTTATATTCGTGAAATAGAAATTCATAGATCTAATTAATTTGTAATAAAACTAAACGATAAAAAACTTATTGAGAGATTGCTTTTCTGCCGAATTTTTTATTGTGAATACATGATAACAAAAGTTTTTTTTATCGTTTACGTGAAAAGCTTTTTGTGAAAAAGTAATATCATCGTGCGGATGATGTTACACGCGTTCGCAAATATTATACCACCGCTTTGAATCAAAAAGTCGTTCTTCAATTCAATCTTTTATTATTTTTATACATCTGGTGCTATTTATATAAGATACTAATTATAGATATATATTTAGATATCTGTAACACAAATAACATATTAATTGCGCCAAATTTTAATGTTTATTTGCATCAGATATCAAAAATGGAATAGTTTCCAGAAGGACTCGCAATTTCATTTGCGCCTGCGTTACCATTCGCGTGAGTTGCCGTAATGGTCACAGTCGAAATAATAAAATTGAATTAAACGTTGTGTCGATTGTGCCCAAATCTCCACTCTCCCCCTCTCTCGACCTTTAATCCGTCGTTTAACGAACGAACCGTTTTTAGATGTGAGAGATGTCGCGGTAAGCTTCTTTTCCGCGATATTGCGAGCAGATTACCGTCGAAAAGAGAGTTATTCGGCTGACCTCTCTGAAACCTTGTAGCGCTATGCAGATCCTGCTACGGTGGCGTGAGCACCAATTATAACCAAAGCCCGTTAAACGGATACAGACGATTTGCGAGAAAACGACCACAAATGAGATAAATTCTAATAGGCTTGCTTCCAGGATGCTCAGTTGAGCTTTGACTATATTTTCACCGTAATCACTATTAAATTCAGTTTTTCGTTATCTTCTATCGGTCTTTCGTAATATTTAACGCGTATTTGCGATTCGTAATTCTTACGCGGCCCCGTAATATTCGCCAGATAATATTCACTAGGTTCTCATGCCGTGAATAATGCCGTCAAAGCAGCTGTCACACAGTTACGCGTCATGCATTAGTCGCGGATGAAGATTGAGGAGAAACGCCGTCGGGAATTTTATCAGTCAAATTCGAGCAGCTGCTACGCCATTAGAGGCATTTCCACCTAATTGTTTCAGCGCCCTAGCACTCCGGTGTCTGCTACCGGCTCGCGTTTTCCGCAGGCCTCAGAAATTGCGGGCGTGCCAAAGTGGCGCTCCTTTGACGACATATTAATCGTCGCCCCTTACACCTCACTGACTGATACGATCGTCGTCGCTTATTAACGCTCCCCTCATTTGTAATCTCGATTGCAGCCGAACAACGCTCCGTACTCGCGACTCATCGTAATTGTATTATACTGCTATTTTACGCGGTATTCAATTGCTGCAAATGATTACGCGCCGTGGTACAGCATTAATAAGGTCTTTTGTATGGGCACTCGTGCGAACTGCGCGCGTTCGACTTCGCATATCGCGTCGCGATCTCATCATTGTGCACTGATAATATAATTATCGGGACAGTTAAAATTATTGCATTACCGCGGAGTAATTGTGTGGGATGCTGGGTTCCTTTGCAGGAAACGCATTGTCCGGCATTGAGAGGCATTCGATGGACCGCGCTCGCGCACTGTAATGCAACACGTTTACACATACTCGCTGCGAACGAGATTTAAAAACTTCCGAAAGCTCGTACTCGTGTCCTCACTCGTGCAGCGGCAGAAAACCCCCTTCGCGCAACTTCCATCCCGCTTTTGTTTCTCTCAATTCACCGTTCGTACGCTGAAGCTGCGAGTGTATTTCGCAGATCGATCGGCCGATAGGACGTACGAGCTCTTTAATTAGCGCCGCGCGAATTAAAAACTTCCGCATGGCTGGATAGGAAGAGTAAAAATGTCGCGTGGAAACGAGAGACGCAGACGAATTGATCCATGAAACGTACGATTATATCTACGTGGTGTATCCAAGCTCGCTGCATGTAATGGCGATCGTAAAAACACCTTTGTCACGAGAACTTTTTTTACTTTTTTTTTATTCACTTTGTTTTGAAGAGAAGGATCAGATTGTATCACATTGCCAGACAGCGTTAAAAATTATCGATGGAAAAATTCAACCTGTGTCAGATGTCGAGGATCGCACATGTTTTTAACAAATTTGTAAGTTTAAATTTATATAAAATAGAATAACATAAGGAAATGACAAACATTATTTTATGCATATAATATATTTCACGAATTTAAAAAAATTAGAAGAAGAATCTTAAATCGGTTCATCAATTCAGACAATTATCTAATAGTAGATCTGGGTAAAAAAATTACAAATAAAATCCCGTCTGTATTGGCGACGTAACGAAGTGAAAGCATTTTGCTGCAACGTTTATTTCGTTCAATTACATTTGGCAGCCATAGTGAAACTACACCACGGGCTAGAGAGTGGATTCCCCAAGCTTGTTTATGGTCTTCCATATATCAGCCTTACGAGCAGTTAACAGAAAGAAATGGCCGCAATCCTTTGTCTCTAATTCAGTCACTTAACTGTTAGTTACGTTTGATTGTAATCTCTACCGCAACGAACATTTTACTTATCGATGTTACTTACATTTATATATAATAATTAATTATATAGTCACTTGATTAAAACTTGCAAAGTATATTATTTGTTTAAATGAATTTATACATCACGTTTTCATATAATGTTCTATATTACGTTTTAATGTTTTGCATATTGCGCTTACGATATTGCTTCTAAATTTTCAGGAGTATGAATTTTGCATTTAAAGCTATAAGCATATTCTAAACCTCTTTACTCCTTTTAGAATTTTTACGTAACAACTGATATGTTAATTTAAAAAAGGTACAGAGTTTTATAGAGAAGATAGAGTTTTTTTTGGAAAATATTCTTTTAAGATTCTTTGCTCATATATCTACGCGCCGATCGGGAAACTTAATTAAGAGTTAACGAGAGAAACGGCATGCCGCATGAGTCAAATATTGGTTCACTACCCTCGAGAAGTGTATTACGAAATTTACCACGACTACCGTTCGTTTCAAATCGATGCGGCCACAATCCCGATGCGCCGGCCGCGGAAAACCAATACGAAGAAACCACGCGCACTCGCTGCGAGTCAATTCAATTGAGCAATACACGAGCAAAACTCACATTCGCTATTTTCCAAAATTTGCGGTAAAATTCAACAGATCTCTATGCTCAGATTTCGATAAATTATTTAAACAAATTTTTTTTATTCAAAAAATTGAATTGAAAATGCTGAATATGTCACTTGTGTTATACGTTTTTAACCGATAATAGTGCACAGTAAAATGCGAAGTAAGATTGTATCTTTCACTCAATATCGAGAAAGATTGGAAAATGTGAGTTCTACTTCTATACAAACCATAATTCCCAGTGCCGCATCACAACCGAACGTGATTCGTCGCAGCGATGTAAGTTGATCGAGTACGAGTACGAGGTGAGTCATGTTGCAACGAAAAGAATCAAAAAAATTCGAAGTATGAGACTGTGTGGTGGAAGTTGGAAGAACGCGAAGCGGCGGAATAAAGAGAGAGACAGAGATTGAGAGAATACCGCGACTTCCTGAAGAAGTAATTTCTGTCGCCTCGAAATCAGTTTCGCCGGACGTCCGTAAATTGCCGGATACTCCCCTCGCGTCCTCCCGAACTGACCGGGATTCCAGCTTCTGGTCACCCTCGCCACTCAATCAGAGGGTGGAAGTCCGCGTGCTAGCTGCATCGAGGGAGAGATCTTTTCTCCGAATTTTTTTCTCTCATTTCGCCGCAACTAAAGGAGCATCCCCCAACGATTCCGTTCCCCTCGGACTCCCCTCGATTTTCACCTCGTCCCGCTCGTCCTGTTACCGACCGATTGGCGGAGCAAAGTTTCAGTCCCTTGACTTTCACCCCCATGCCGGCCCTTCCGCGTCGTCACGAAGAGCAAAACCGCAAAAGCAATTTACTATCGTGTGCCTTCGGTCACGTACCTGATGAAGAGACGCGCGCCGGAACGATCGAACAGCCGGGCATGAAGGGTTGCGTGGATTTTGAGAGCTATACGAAAAAAGTGAGACACGATACAGATATGCTTTATGAGCACATTTTTCAAGCTGACAAAATCAATGTTTCTTTTCGCATTTTCCTGCGAATTTTTAGATAATATGCATTATTTATTCGAGATTGTATATCGATACGTGACAAGTGCGAACGTTTTAAATCTTTCAAATTTTTTGTTTTATTTTTATAGGACTTTTTATATTTATTTAAATATTTGTTAATACAACATATACAAGTCAATGATATTTTAAAATATATAAATATATTTAATATATTAAATATTATTGCAATGTTCAACGTCTAAGAAAGATCTTAATAATTTTATTTCAGCGATTATATTAAAACAGAAAATTAATAAAGAATTTTAATTTTAAGATATTTTTTAGTTTCATAGGTATTATGTGATTTATTTAGTCTTGTTTAACATATTGACATGATGCAGTAATTTTATCAACGCTATCGATAATGATCTCCGCAAATAGCTACTTCATTAAGTAAATAATACATTATAATAGTCGAAATATAATTTAATATAATAATGCAATATAATAGTCGAAATAATCAAATGTGTATTGAACATGTCTTAATATGTATGATATATCTCACATATAGATCGCATTATTGAATTGTGTGTTGTATTACAAATATGATTGGATACGCAATTAAATTTCGTGAAAGGTCTAATTAATTGAATAAATAAGTCGCTTTATTTTTTGACTTATGACGTTATAATAGGTATATCAGTTATTTCATAACTATCATATTTATATTAGCTCTTCTTTACAAGCAAATGTAAATACACATTTTCTATTTACTTCGTTATAATCTCTTTGCATCTAAAATTGCAGAATCAAAGTAATGTGTAAGTAGATACAAGAACTTATTAGCGGTTTCAAGCGGTAGGGAAGAGAGGTACGTAGGTGGTATATAACCCTGAGATCATAAACGTGCCTCACTTACCTCGAACATGATATAACTTTATTACGCGAGATGAGAAATATTTAGAAGCTGCTTTCATCTCACGTTGCTCCACACGTTTATATCTCTATTCAGTTTTTTTTCTCTCTTTTTTTCATTATGAAAACAATTTACAACTTTAAAATTTAATTAAATTTAAGTATACTTACATATTTAATACTTATATTCGCCAATCGTAAGGGTTAAATTTTCGAAAATATATCATAATTAATAATATGCAAAGTAAATTAACATACTTGAGAAGAGACTTGAGTGTTTATATGGTACCTTTGGCACAGTATAATTCTATTACGGCTGATACTTACACTGGACGACTCTATCTTTCTCGTTTAAACGATTCCGTGTTCCTGTTTGCGCCGGTGCACCTGCGCTCGTAAAGTAGATCCCTTTGTAACAACATAAACGTGCGCATGTGCGTAAGGCTTAAAGTCGCGCGATAAAGAAAAAGAAACTCTTGAGAACCTTTTATTACTGGCGCTGTGGACTCGCGTGTTACGAACACATTTTCTGCATCCGACCTTAACTGCAGCGTTGCTGACGAACTACAAGGAACGAGGTGCAGAATTCGAAGATCGATGCGAATGCGACAGGGAAAGTTCTCGTGCAATATAATCTTTGATTTTTACATAAAATCTTGGATTACAAAATTTTTTGCAAGTGCAATGTTGGAAATCTGCTTGAGTCATTGTGTTGTCTTATTAATACCAAGATGAAAAATATTCTTCATGGAACTTACAAAACCACACAGACACAACATGATCTTGCAGTATTCAAGAGGGGACAATATCCGATCCGTTGCACGCATGGGAATACACTTTTAAATTGTCGCGTTGCAATTGCCTTGCGGTATTTCACATAGTTCGACACGCAATCGTTTCACAAATATCCATACGAATGCAATCCGCAGGCAATGAACTTTTACTCTAAGCGATGTTCCTCGCCGTACACACATATACGCCGGAACACAAAACTCACGATTTTGTATACTCGCGGCATTTAAAAAACTAAAAAATTTGATTCAAATCACAACAGCAAAAATATTCTCCGCACTAACAAGAGTTCCGTTTATTGCAAAAATTTTATTAACAAATTTAGATATTAATATATGTGTACATTTTTGTTTTCGAAACAATACCAAACATTATTTTAAAATATTTGTGAGTTCTATATTTTTTATATTTATGCTTTGCCGCGCGATAAAAGTGCCAATTTATATTAACAAGCAAAACGCGAACGAGAGAGCATCAAATGTAAAATTCGATTCGGTAAACACGTTAAACAACTATTAAAAAGGGCAGAGAGGGAAATTATGTGCAGATCGCTAATCGACGTGTGGTCTGCGTTAGCCAACATTTATGTTAAACGAATCATGTAACGTTGATCTCTGTTATTCTTTCACAAAAGTAACCGCAGACACTTACCGCTAATTAACATGAGAAAGAGGATCGCTAGATTCTAGCAGAGGTCACTCAAAGGGAGAAGAGCGAGAAAAAAAGAGTGAAAGAGAGAGAAACAAATACGGAAAGCGAGGAAGATGCAGCCAAGGTTAACGAACGGGAAAATGAATTCGTTAGTCATTTAACCAATTGACGCTAGCGAACGACCGCTCGCAGACGCCGCTGGGCCACCGTACAGTTACGCGCAACAGCTGTGGCGGCGTTCGTGCAGCACTGCATATAGGCGCGTCTACTCAGGTTAACCTGGCTAAAGCATTTCGCGCGGAAAGTACCGATTATGATTCATTAGCATCGCCATTCTGTCCGAGGGATTCTCGACGCTCTAACGAGAAAGTATGCGCGCGGAAGGAGCTACTACGCGCCTGGCTTTACCAGTGCATTTGAATATTAAGGCGCGTCCGCCAACACGCCGCATTGTATCTTCTGTTCATAGAGAAAAGCACGTCATATAATAGCTTTTCCCGACGCCACATACCTAATCTACTAGCGCATTGTGCTTCTCGAGTAGGTACGTTAATTCCATCGATTCAACGTAATGGAAAACGTGCATTAATGGCTGCAACATAAGCAGCACAGGATGTTATGCAAAAAAAAAAGAAAAAGAAAAATCTTGAAACAAAGAAAGAGCTCTGTGGATATTTAACAATGTGTAGAAATAATTTCTATGAATATCATCTTGATTGTTGTTCCCAAAAATTCAATTTTAACATGATTTTAAGCGTTTGTCGTTTTCTTTATAATTTTTCCCGGGCGAAGATGTCTTATAAAAGCTCCGCACAAAAGACAGACAGACGATTCCGGCACGGTAAGACACGAAAAGTGCCGGCGACTCCGCCTGTCACTGCCAGGCAATAAGGGGACGAAAAGCCAAAGGGGATCATAAAGACGCATCGGAGGTAACTCGATTATCCGCGCGAAAAGTACGACATGACGAGCCGTTATACGACGTAGTAATTCGAGTTCCCTTCGCTCCGTTACCGCTCCCTTGTGTCGAGAGCAATTCTCTGTTGTAATTTAATCGGCTGTCGATAACCGACAATGGCGGCTGTAATCTAAAATTGCTTTTTAAGAAGAGCGCATCTCTTCTCTCTCTCTCTTTCCCGTGGCGTTTATTAACGCCAGACGGCGCTGAAACTGTCGTTATGAGCCCTTTTTTTTTTTTCGTCACCCACACGAAAATCCCGCAAAATGGGAAGAAGCTGGCGGTGCGGCTTGATTTGTGAAAAGTAGCCCTCCTGCGACGACTCGTCCTTGACGTCTCGTAATATTACATTTAGTGCGAGTTATGGAGGATTGGCGGAAAGTAAAAAAGTTCAATCTGGCATTAAATGACATCGTCAACTCTGATAATTCGCGCGCGAAGCGCGATAAATTCTACTAGCATCTGTACGCGATAACTTTTTTTCAATATTGTAACTTTTTTACATGACAGTTAATGTCCCGTAAATTTTTTTGCAATTACGACTGCTCTATTTTGCATAAAGCTACCGAAGTGTATCCGATGCTGAGGAAAGTACGACCGTGCATGCGAAATCAGTGGCCTTTTTGATGCAAATAAATACACGTATACACTCAGAGACGTATGCTATTTTTTTGCAAAGTACTTATCGGGACATCCGCATGTTTTCTCGAACTTAGAGACTTATATTACGCGAAACAATGATATATTGAACAGCAGTTTTTCATTTTGCAACAGCAATATTATTTTTTTATTTTAAGCGTTATCAGGGATTCTTTCGTTACACGACGAAAGCAGGAACGATCTTTCGTACGATATGAAATCATGACACGTATAGATCGACTTGCTCGAATTGACTTTCCGTTCGCTCGCGATGTATCGCCGATCGTTCTCAAGTCAATCACGTTCATGATAGGATAATGGTTGAACGGGAACGCTATTGGATACGTTTCTGAACAGCTATATGACAGATCCCATGCTCAGAAGTCGAGGTAATTTAGCGGCGCGCGTGTACTTAAGCCGAGAGCGTAAATTCATATTAAGGGTGCCTACGCACGTCGGTACGCCTGTAACCGATAGGGACCCGGAATTTGGGTCAGATGGTATCCTCTAATAACCCCGTGCACTAATAGGCTTACTTGCGGCCACGGCTGATGCGCGATAGGATGATGCATCGTATCTCTCCCGTCCCAGATTACCAACGTACTTGAAAGCTTCTGTACGGACACGCACGTGCGAATCTATGAGCTGTACATGTAACTGCCACATTTTATGTACGTCGATATACAACGTCGTTACTTGTCGGCAACATTGAGATCCATTTTGCGCGAGACTCGTGATCGCATTGACCGTTACGATATCCGATATAAAAGCGATTCTTTCCATTTTTTTTAGATTATAAAGTTTTGTGAAATCCAGACACTGATCGTGTTTTTTCCATATTAATTTTAACACCGTATTTAATTCTTACTAATTATGTGAATACTTATTTATTTTTAATAATGATGCAGTTTTAATACAAATAATATTAAAATTTTTTAACAAAAATTCTACTTGTAATTTTTATGAGATACGAATATGCTTGTTGAATTTTTTAAAGTAAAATACTATTTAAAATATTCTTATAAAGACAGGTTTGAATAAGGGAAAAAAATAGAAAAGTCCTATTTAAAGTCACATTTAAATGTCATATCTAATGGAACAGAAAAGAAGTTTTGACCTTTTAGATACCATACACACATATACACTTTCACATTCTCGACTGTGAGTAGGATTGGAGATTCTTACGAATGATGCACGGATAAACGACTTTGGTGCACGCGAATGTCAAGAATATTGCATCGATAACCCGCGCATGAAATGCAGAGAAGCTATTCGATGCACCGCCGAGTATGCATACGCATACGGCGCATATCGCGATCGATACCTCTGTTTCCTACGAGAATTTCCATATCTTTATGAAAGCGATTGCGAAACATGCGGTGAGGGTGAAATGAGAAATTTTGATAAGCGGAAATCGATCGTAAACGTGCTTTGGTAAGTTATCTGGAATGTAAACAGATAACATAATTTCGAGGAAACTCTGCAGACGTTTTTCATCTTCTGTAACTTGAGAAACTGCATTTTGCAACGAATTATCGTTACACACATCAGAGATCTTCATAGCATATAGTATAACATTTTCGTTTGTACCTATGATCATGTTATGCGGAAAATATTTGCTCAGAGTTTAGTTTACATCAAACACTACATAACAACGAGCAGCACTACGAAAGTAAATGTTAGTTCGAGCAAAACTCCACTTGCTCGTGCATGCGTTTATTGACGCGTCTAATGTGCATAAATTGTAAATTACGGGTGATAAGAGCTGCAAAGTGCAAGTGCATCCTCGATAATCTGTTTCGCTTCCATCTAAACCAAGAGTTCTCAAACCTTTTCTTCTCCAATCTTATTCATGATTTTTTTCTGTGAGCTTAGAGACTTTTACGTTTATATATTTTAAAAGAGAGATTTTATGCCAGATTTAAAATATAGCGCGAAATATTTATTTTCTATTTTAAAAAATATTTTCCCACACTTTGACTTGAAATATTTAGCAGCTTATCAAAATCTCTTTACATCTGCTAATTTAGAAATTAATAATCAACTCGATACACAATGCCGTTAATTAGTATGTGCTCAGAATATTCATATCTATTTTGATGTAATTCGACACGCTGCACGAAACGTTTTTACGCGTCAATGGATGTTATGGTGCATATAGGTTGCAATTACGAGAACGATTAATCGTGTTGGAGTTGCAATTAATAATTTGACAGATTCATATAATAGTTGTTGTTGTTGTTGCATTATGAAAATGTTCCCGCGTGTTTGAACGTCGATCAGACCCGATTTGTCCTGCTTCAAAGGTCCGATTTTCGATGGGCGAGAAACTCGGCTGTTGTGTGCACTAATTCGGTGCATGCACCGATGGGGGGTATATCTCCTAATTGTACAATATATAATATAAATACAAATATCACATAAAATTTAACAACGAACATATCTGCAATTCCAATCCATACATAGAGTAGGAGGAAATAAATTATTATTGTTACATTATTTTAAATATTATTATAAAATTTTTATTTAATTTATATCAAATAAAAGATATAACGTAAAATGTAGAAGAAGAGTTTGATTTTTGAAGGAAATTCTTACGCTGACGAAATAAAAATTGATATTTTCTGGAAACACATTTTCTTGAAAATCAATAATATCAAATATCTTCTTTGAAAAATATTGAGTTTCAAAATTTCCAATCCTTGACAGTTCGAAAGAAGATACTGACAATAATGTTAAAATACAAAAAAGAAAAAATTACCCTTATTTCTGTGTCACGGTGATGGTGTAGCTTATGCGCGGTAAACGCCAGGAGACTCGTAGAATGCTCGATGCTAATGGCTGTCCGGAAGGGCTCGTTGCAACGGCGCTAAAGGGTCCTTTGTGGAACTACGCATACATCCCGAAATTCCCGCGTCGCTGTTACATCCGTGTTCTCACGGATATACCGAGCGCACTGTATTCGTCTACGCTGAAAGAGGAACTTTGAGGACTGGTTGAAAGAGCTGCCATGCATTCTTCGAGCGGCTGCTCGTTACGGGGGTTTCGTTACGAAGAATTTGGCGGAAGAATTCCGCTCCTACCCGAGGCCAATCGAAACGTTCTTTCCCCCCGCTCTTTGAACATTTAGTATTACCGTGAAAACTGTAACGCGAGATGAAGTAACGCGAGACTCATGCTATAACAAGAAAATATCTCATAAATATGTAAAGCTTTTGAGGGACGAGATGGTTCAAGAAAACGCGTTATATAACGTATGATGACGCATCCTTTTGAACTAACACCGCGGAAATTCTTTAAATTTTTAAAACTCACATAATATCGTTAGAAAATTACAATGTTAATGTTGTGCATTGAATAATGCGTGCAGATAATTTCTGTTATAATTAATGTTTTAACGAACAGTTTTTACCGACAAATAATTTTTGTTGTTGCAGTTTGATACACCGAGACACAAGACCGGAGCCAGCAATACGATGCTCTACTCTAAGAGGGGCGACCAGACTGCCATCGGCACCAGACCATCGTAGCGAGGCTCGATTAAGGATAGACCCGAAGGTGTTGGTCTTCGTAGAAACTCTATATTCCAGACTAGGCCGAGAGATAGCTGAGTTGCTAGTTTATAATCGAATAAAGTGAGTACAAATCATTTTTCTCTCAAACACTTAATCGGCGAAAAAGTTATGAAGACTTTATTTATGATTGACCAAGTAATTACAAATCTACTCGAGCAATCGCGAACGCTTATTCTCGATAGATAATTACAAGATAATTGATTTATTTCGGAATGAAGCTCGTTCGCGTAAATGTCTGACCTACTTGCATGCACTGCATTTCGCAACGTCTTTTATGTGCGCCGACCTGATTCTGGAAAAAAGATTTTACCCTAGCGCGATCTAAAAGTAGGTTACGAACGTAAGCTTTCTTCAGAGTTCTCGGCCGTAATATTTCATACTATTAGGCAAAAAGTATACGGCTAATGGCACCCAGTTGCCGGAGTCGATCAATATCGTACTCCTGAACGAGTCGCAAGTTCGCTATTTCGCGGCCCTTTTTATCTGCAAAGCGCAAATCTTTACCTCTTTCGTGAGGGAGGAACGTTAAATGGTTGTACTCCGTGAATTTGAAGAGAGAGAGCACTTTATTTCCGTATTTTTAAACGAAAAACCGGTGATAAATTCGCATGTTTGCTTTAATTCCACAAAACCGTCTGCCAAAGTTCCATGCGGTTACTCGTCATCGAGAATTTTGAAAGAATTCGTAAATTGTATTTTATTTACGAAGCTCTTCGGGACTTTTTCATTTTTGCAACAATCCTTCCGCCGCAAGCGTTTGCCGGGAGAAAATATTTCGACATTTTTCCCTGAAAAAAACTGTCCTAGATCTTGTTGTAATTCCGTACCGTTCGAATTTTTCAAAAAATTCCCGGCGTTATAATTCCGCGACGAAGATTCCACAAATCCCGCTTTTACTACATCGTCGGCGATGTTATTTCGTGAATGTCGGTATAAAAATTAGAAATGCAGATTCCTGCACTCATCGTGAAGTCCAAGTAGTTTTTATGCTATTATACGAGTACCGCGAATATTTTAAAACCATTTCTCTCCCGGTATATATGGTAGAGATCAACGTCACATCGACGCGGAATATTGTGAAAGTGGTTATTCCCGTAAGTGTGTTGCTACCTTCTGTTATTCAATTATACCGCAGGTGCGATATAGATTTTTATAGATTCGTATATAAGAATTTTAAAATCTCTTAAATTATGTTTGGAATTAAAATCGCCGAGCGAGCGCGATATCAGTTCATAATAACAAGAACGTGATGGTGAATAGGCAAAGATGAAGTGCCGAGAATAACCGTTTATCTAGCGCTAGAATACCGTAACAGTGCGGTATGTAATTTTGCACGGTTACATATTGTTAATACATGCCAATATGAATTGTTAACATGTAAGCGTGTAAGCTTCACAGTGGTGCAAGGCACCGATATTCGGATAACTTGTTAAATAAATATTAACGTTGTCCATAGTACAATGTAGCTATCTAGTAGTCGCGCAACTGTATGTACATAACGCGACGCAACTGTATGTATAAACTATAACGAATCTATACAGGACGATACAATTTTGTGTCTATTTGCAACAGCGCGCGAAATCTCATGTTTCCGTTCCGCGAAAATCATACCGTGATAAGCGCGCTTGAAAAGTTTAATGAATCTGCTATCGGGGACACGGTGTATTGCGAAATTTACCTCATTCATGATATGCGCATTCATTATACGTTAATAGTCCAGCCAAGTCCGTTATAGGAGTCGAGCGATGCAGACGTTTCGAAACTTTGGCTCGTGACGAAAAGAGAACTTAAACCGTATGTGGATCTCGAAGGAAGAGATTCTGACAGACAGAGAAAAAGAGAGAGAGAGAGCAAGAGAGAGAAAGGGATGGAAGTCGTCTATATATATATATTCTCTTCTGTTATCTCTCGATTCTTCCGCGGTTGATCAAATAATAATGACGGAGTAATGCGATCCGATGCCTGCTTCCGCAGGCTTTAGCGACTATCGGGAATTACAATGGCGCAGCCGCGTGACACGATGCACATGAGGGAGCATATTGTTGTTTAGAGCATAGCTATCGCATTGATAGAGACGAATAGCGATAGAAGGGAGGCTTTTGTGCCTCAGTGAGAGGGAGGAAGACGGTGCGATGTAGAACACGGTCGGACACGGGGGTAAACATGCAAGGTGCACCTTCGTGAAGTGGCGAGCGACGGAGGTTTCGTTCTCGCGTGCGTTCTAGAGGGATAGAGCATCGGCCGATATAATCGGAAAAGCAACCAACATCGGCGCGCAGGGGAACGCGGGCGAACCACCACCGGCCAAGCCCGTCGCGGCGGTCTCTCGTTTGCTTTATCTGGTGCAATTTCATAATCGATACCGGCGCCCGAGGGCTGGGGGGGAGGGGGCGGAGGGGTCGCCCACGCCGGCCGCACAACGTCCACTTGTGTGTTGCGGCCGACGGCAGCAGGCAAATTTTGTTGTCGGAGATTGCGAGGCGCAGATATGGAAAGCGTCGCGCCGAATCGTGTTCGCCGCGAGCTGCGTACGTGTATATACATATCGTCGTTGCATATCGACGTGCACATAAACACACGTAATGAAATATTTATCTGTATTGGTGCATGCGCTTCTTTGCGCGTGTAGACGAGCATCGCTATGTCTGCCTTACGCTGCGTATATACATGTATATAATGCGATATGGAAAGTTTTGAATCTGGGATCCACACACAGCTGCGCTAGATAAAATGCGATATCTTGCCTGGAGGATAGTCTTTCCTTTTCTCTCTCTCTCTTTTTCTCTTTCTTCCTTCAGGCAAGGCATAAGAAAAATAAAGGTGAAGTAGAAGAACTTTCTATAAGCGAGTTGAATTTTCAACGCGATTTACGTTACGTACGAGCATCGTCTGTTTTATCTTGCGCTGTAGCTTTTATTGCTTATTAACTGCTTTTACGTACACTCGTATCGCTTTATCGATTATGTTGCAAATGATGAATAATGCAGATCCAAAACACACAAGACATTATGCAGCTCAGCTAAAGGTCTATTTCATTTTTGTTCGAATAAAAATTTCATAGAACGCGTTTAAATGAAAAATTGCTTGAAAATTAGCATATTATAACAAACTTCAGTAATATGTAGTTTGAATGAGATCTCTAGCGAGAATATAGAAATCCCGAATATAGAAGGGAAGAAGCTTCCGGCGTATATAAAAATTGAAATTAAACTATCAAATGTCAATTGTCTTCATCATCGATATTCTCTTCGACACATGTCAGTCAGACGAGATTTTCTCAATTCTCTCGATATTTTTTTATCTATTCTTCATCGGTGGTTTCTTCATCGATGCATATCTTTCTATCGCATAACTCGTAATAAATGTTTGCGTGTTATGAGCACGGAGAAAGAGAGAGAGAGGAGGTCTTCTATTTCTCAATCGAGAGCGGCGATATCGATCACGGTTCTCTAGCATGCTATTCATCCCCCTCGCCCGTGATACCCCGATACTAACGCAGTCCGTGCGACACGGTCTTCGTTACCCGCGGCAGCGACGACAAGAGAAAAGAGGGTGACGGCCGAGCAAAGGGTAAATGTTTCACGGCGCGCGTCACCGGTGCGGAAGCGTCGATCAACCCCTGTGTCGTGTATTTTTTCGTCGCACGCACCAGCGACTTTCATTTCGAATCCGTCTTTTCATTTCGCAACTTGTCTGGATCGTCCCGCCTCTACTTCGGCGCGCGTCCCGTATTGTCGCAGTTTTTCTTGATTTCGCTCGCCCCTTTTCCCATCGCAATACTCACTCCTCGGCTGCTAAAGAAAATAGATGAACCATTTTTTTGTCGGGCGCTGCGAAATACGTCGGGCCTATCTTACCCTTATCACGCACAAATTACGACGCACTTTTAGGTCTTTCATTATTTATGAAAGAGAAAACGCCGTTACGTATACGGGTTCGCCACACTTACACGCCGGGGGCTGAATTTTTAATGGCAGCCACGCGGTTCCGTGATTTCCCTCGTATGTTGTTATATACACGATACGGTCGTTCACGCGGAAGTTCACATTGGAGGTATTTCGGGATTACGGTGAAAAATATGCGGCGTTTATTCAGGCCTTTTGCAAAGGCCGGCGTCGCTATTTCGATCGCGCGCCATCGTTTATTTTCAGCAGCCATAGAAGAAAATCAACGTCTGTCACGTAAATTCCTCTATTTATATTCAGTCATGCTGCATACGACGTGTACAAGTGTGTTGCGTAATTACTTGAGATATTACCGCCTTGAATGGGATAAAGAGGTACATTCTCGAGATATGTACAATGCCGCTCGCGCTAAGATTTGACTCTATTTTTTAGTCGTTGCAAACGTAATAGCTTCTACCTGATACAGACATTGTTCTCGGAAACACTTGACATATTACCGGCATAAATTCTTGTAGTTCTGTAAAATATGGAAAAAAAAGGATTACACGATAATTTGTACATGTAGTTAGGAAATGCAGTTGTTTTACATTTTATGCATATTTTAATAAGTACGGTGAATATTCATTACAATATAACTGCAATGAAATATCCTTCGGTCTCTCTCTCTCTCTCTTTCTGTCGCTCTCTTGTTTTAAATTAAATCTTCTCATCTATTCATATCTGCGAGCGTCATGATTCGCGAATATACCTGTAACATAAAAATAACAGAGTTACAATATATTGTAGCTTCGTAAATGAAACAATGCAGCTAATAATACAACGAGAAACAGACAGTTATCAAACGCGGCATTAATAATGCAAGTCTGACAGTATAAGGTTTAAGAACTTTTCCCCATACGTGAAAGACTGATATTGATTGAGCTATGATATTTTAAAAGCAGCACGCAGTTATTTTTATCGTTCCATATACACAATGCAAATTTGTATAAAGCCATAAGTGAGGCACCCATAAAATTGTTCCTCGACATACGTCAAACTCTTACGTCATTCTTTAAACGCAGATTTTATGTTTGATATTACATTGGTAAAAAAAGTTTCCTAATAAAAATTGAGGTTCAAGATTATGAAATATAATATAATAAAATAAGCAGTTCTTATAATTTTCAACGTTTTAAGTAAGAAAAATGTAAGTTTTAAATGCCAAAAAAGTTGAGATAGTATAATTGATAGCCACGATGATCTTGTGAAATATTTCTCTTTTGTTGGTAGATTTGAGACTTCCGAGAACACAGAAGTGCCACTGTTTATGTGATATACTTACTTTCTTACGTGGATTTGTTCACGCTTACGTGACAGTCTCTGCTCGTTTATATTCGGATCGCGGAGCTATTAGAGATTTCTGCCTGTCGTCTCACTAGCTTGTTCTTTTCTCAAAGAGTTACCCGTATGAATGACATTACGCACTTATACTGATAGGATACACCATTCATATATATTGCAACATAACATACACAATTGAAAACAACCGGACTTTACGGATTTCCGTTCGAAATAAATATGTATGTATCCGATGCTATCATGACGTATGACATGACGAAGACTTCGTGTTAGAAATACATTTTCCTTTCCCGACACCCACAGGGGAAAGATGGACAAGCGATATAAAAAATAAATCGCAATGGCCTTGTATTGTCGTGTCGTCGATAAATCTATTTATAATTCTCCGAGCGCTGTAATATTTCATTGATAATTGTGGAACCAACGATGTTTTTTTATTGATCCTAATGATAAAACAAAGATAAATAAATCTGACATGTAAAAATTAATTTCGGGGTAGCACTTGAAATTTTTATTTTTATTTCTTTCTTCAAATATAAGCATTTGTTTTTTTTTCAAGATTAAGCGCTAAGACTATGTATCTACCTCAGTAACACAGGCCAACATAAATATTGAAGGTGGTATGCCGAAGATAGAACGGGCGTTAAAGGGTTAAATAATTCACGTCAGAGCGCCCAGCGATATTTCACGTTTTCCTGCCGAGTTGTAATCGCAGAGATCTATTATTTCCAAAAGCTGCGCCTTATGCTGAATAATTTTTTATTCTGAGTGACCGAAGCGGAGAACGACGGATCGGAGCGTTAACGAAAAATAAGTTTATTTTCACATTGGATTCGCGCCAATGAACGAATGATTTACTTGCACTCTTTCACCGCTGGCATCGGTCGTGATTCATTAGATAGAATTCATTATTCCTGTCGAAATAATGCATTATACACATGGTAGAATGATTCAGTCCCGTCGGTTTGGCACTATCTCTAATCGTAAATCATTAGACAGACAGATTTCATAATCTTCCCCGGAATAATGTATTAGGTGTATGGCGAATATGAATAAGCAATATACTCACTAATCCAGAATACATTTGTCACGCACTAGTTCCATATATAGTGGATATACACATGGGACGTGTGGAAAATAATGCACGCGCGATTTAAGTGATGCGAATCGAATATTTGTAAATCGAACATTAATACCTTTCTTAATCAACAGCAAACAATCGTACGACCAATCGCAGCCTTTTCGCGTATTGTACGTGAAAGAGAATTAAATTGCAACTATTGCGTTTTCATTTTTAATAGTCACACTAAATCTTTTGCCAAGCGCGAGCACAATGAAAATTCTCATCGGAGGATTAAATCGGTCGGGAAACAAAATCGAGCATCGTTGCGAGAATAACGGATGTAAAACAAGTTACGTGAGTACTCAAGCAGCGTGAGGAGTAGGAACGTGCGCGAGGGTTGGTAAATTAAAACCCTCATCAAGGATTCAAACAAATTCCAGCGCTATGTTGAACAGATTAGGGCCCCGGGACCGTGTCGATTCGAGACCCGCCGTTTTAAGCCGGTGGAAATCAAGCGGGTGAATCACCGGCTTGATTAATACCTTTTGTGGTCTTCGCCTAATTATCCCGAGAGACCTGTAATTAATAGCAGTTGGGGGAAGCGCTAGCCGAGCTAATCGTATTTTTATTTTCGCACGCGCGCGCGCGGATAACCGCGCTTTTTGGATTGATAAATTCTCGCGGGATGAGTGGAACGAGCGCTACTGTAGAAATAAGACAAGCAATTAATACGAAATAAGAAAGCAATGAAATTCGAATGCTATTCGATTGGAAAACAATTACAGCGGTGATCGATACAACGGTGTCACGAGAAAAAGCAGAAAATTCATCTCCTCTTAGCAGGAGATTGATCGAAGCCCACTTGGCCGGCCCGGGAACCGTAATAATTATCGCCATGCTCAATTACACCGTTGCGGACCTGTCCGATCGTAAAATCCTTCATTTGTTCGGTTTCGCAATCAGTGTTGCTGCTGCAGGTCGATCCTCAAGCCTTGCCTGTATCATTGCACATCAATAATTTTTCTCCCTTTGACCAACGTATCGCGTAGGATAGGAGATTCGAACTTTTCAGTGGTAAACTTTTTCAACAAAATTTAATTAGCGTACAAATATATAAAGGCTTAAATGTTGAAAAATATTTGAAACACATTGCTAATTAATTACACTTTAAATTTAAAAAAAATTATCTTTGAAAACATTTTAAATCCCAAATATTTTGCTGTGCTTATTATTATAAATATTATTATTTTTACGTGAAACTATATTTTTTTCACTTTGGTTGCTATTTATAATAACGAAATATGAAAATATTTGAACAATATAATGAAAGACATGATTCTCAAAAGAAATAAAACCAAGGGCTTTCATGTAATGCAATACGTTAGCGGAAATTCTACCGCGGACAATCAAAAATTCACTAAAACCCCATAATCATTACCGCAACAATCAATTATGTTCTCGATGCGTTATTCTGTGAATTGCTGGTCAGATATCCACAGAATTTCCGCATTTTCCGCGATATTGACTCCATTGTTGAAGCATATACATATATCACATCTCGTATTTTTTCTCACTTATAGAACGCGATGCGCGAACATAGTTTCCATGCGCGGAGAATATCGTTTTGCCGCATCGCTCCGTTGTAATAGAGCCACTTTCTTCGCGGCTGACCTGCTTAATTGTCTAGACAGGTTTCACAGAATTTCCTTGCGGCTGCATGTTTTCCCGCGTCCCTTTCCCTCGCAGCCTCCACCGACGTATAGAATGTCAGCGTAATAAATACATCTCTGAAACGCCATACTGTCTTCGAGTGTCACTTCCGCCTGGGAAAGCGCGGAAATTCAGTGAGCGGGCGCAGACGGGTGAGACGTAGCAGACGACATAATTTTGCAACGCACAACGCGTTCACATGCGTCGAGCTGTGAACGCTTCTCGGTCGGATCGCTTTATGTATTTATCCCGCGCTCGCGATATTCGTGGGTAACTTTCCGTACGAATAATTTTCGATGGATTTATTAATTACGCGTTTCAATCATTTTGTGTGTTTTCCGCGCGTTTCGTGGTCAACGAGCGATTGGCATCGCAAATTTATTACTTTCATATGGCGGAGGAAAGAGGAGAGCACGAATGATTTATTCGGTGAATTAATGAAAAGGCAACAAACGCGATAACCGCTTCTGCAAAGATACACAATTTTGATATCGCGTGCCACAGTAACGAAATAATATCTGTCAGACTAATAATAACTCTCGCGAAAAAAAGAGTTCCCGATCCTTAAAGAACAGAGGAGAAATCGATTTGTCGTTATGGCTTGAGTCTTGTCAAAGTACAAGACAACGATATGTGCAAAAGAAATATCAACATAACAAATGAAACGGAAGCAAGCGTGTAAGCTAGTGGCTTACAAAAGCAGAGAGCACTATTAGCCTTTGATCTCCATTTCTCTAGAAAATACAGTTCCACGCAGGTGAAATACACAAATGGCGAAGTCGTATTTCTTTGTGATCCTTCTCTCTGCACCTTCGATCAGGTCTCAAAACACGTTTGCAGCGTCGAGGGATCGCGCGGGAGGCCTCGCGCAGAGAACGAAAAGCGAACGTGTAAAGCGGATCAAGAAAGCGTAGAGAAGACCGAGAAATTCATAAAGCGCTTCTTAAGCTGGCATAGAAGAACATCAGTCAGTGACCTTCTCGCGTCGGTGAGCGATCCGGCTTGCCCTCAAGAGGATTCGCAGGGAGTTCGTTTGGTCGAAAGCAGTCGATGGCTCCGCACGCCGGAGTTCAAAGCTCCCTCGGAACGCCAACGTCGGATATCACCCCCTTTTTGCTAGATATCCCTCGGAACTTCCAAGTCCGCCGCTTCCGAGTGCCCCTCTTATCGACCTCCATTCAATCGACGGATGGACCCCACCCGCGCCTTCCTTCTCGCGGCTCCTCTTCTTGCTCTTTGTCTTTAGCTGAAGACCAGAAGGGATTGAGATAATACGGCTTGTCTGTAATCGCGGTCGAAGCCGATAGAAATCTGGAGAGCTGAAAAATGCGGTTAACCGGCACATTACACCGCGCGCACAATAAAACGAATTTCTTGAAAGTTACCAATCTGATTGATCGATAATCGATTATACAAGAGGCAATTATTGGTGCAGTTTTTTTTCTATCATTTAATATAAATCAATACGTAAGATCTGAGTAATTTACAAATAGATATTTTTCTCACGAGAAAAGTTTGGTAATCAAAAATTCAGAAAAATCCAAACCCTTCAGAAACATATAAATCTAATTATGTAGCTGTTTTTTATTTTAGCAGAAAAGTCATTCTAGGATTGAAAACATTTTTTTTAACCGATTTTTACCTTTTTTATTAATATCTAAAACTATAAAAAAAATTGAATACAAAATTTTATTATTTTATTTTTTAATATTTTTGGTATTCTACAATATTGTAGAAAACAAATTTTTACTTTGAATATTTGAGGAAATTAAATTGAATCAATTGAAACGAATAAAAGATTAACTTTGATGCTAATCAGGAAAAGTTGTTAAAGAGATTTGGCTTTTCTCTCTTACGAAAGGATTGAACATATCGCGCGCGCACTGAAACGATAAAAAACGTAAGGACCGTCATTACTTGCACGAGGTGGAGAAGTTTACGACTGTCCATCAAGATCTCAAATTGCTTGCAGCGCGCGCGAGCATTCTCCCAACTTTCCGTAGAAAACCAACTTTTATAGGAATACGTAATTTCCCCCCCCCCCCCCCCCCCCTGACAGGAACGGTTGTTGCCGAGCGACGTCGGCCAACCTGTCAGGACTCTCTACACTTCTTCCACGTCGTATATATATATCATACTCGACGAAACGAATCGCGCTAAGTTGGCAACATCCGCGAGGATTCAACAGCAATATTACCGTTTTCTCAGACTGCATCTTCGTGGAAAAGATCGTAAAATGCAAGCTATGAAATTAACTTCTGCCACACCTCGCGGATAAATCGCGCGGGACTGAATTTCGCAAAGATGGAAAACGTACGGCGCAAACGATCGGAAAATCGCTGATTCACTAGGCGATCTCCTCTCTCCGTTTTTCCTTTTGGCAAACCGCGTTCAACTTAAGATCGAATTTCAACAATGCGTGAGAACAATCAAATATCGTTTGCTGGTTTATAAATGTCTCTAGAGTGGAGTTGAATTATATATGAAAAGAGATAAAATATTCGTTTTACTTATATATTTCTAATATATTATTTGAAATATATTATCTGTTTTCACGATAAATTCTTTTTTAAACTCATTTTATTTTTAGTGATTTTTAATGATTGCATGAAGCTTAATGGAAGCGATCTCTTCATTGAATCTGCATAATTATTAGACGATAAAAACTATATAGACGTATAATTCAGTATCGCGAAACGTTCTAATTTAGCGTTACCTTTTTCTTTGATCCAATCGAGGAAAGTTAGAAACAGCATGAAGCTGTTTTCTCTGCTTGCAGCTGTTTCAAAAATCTCATAAGGCACGTTCGAGTTAAGAAATTAAATTGCTCAACTGGCGAAAAGTGGCGAATTGTCGCGTATAAAGAACTTCGCAAAATCCAATAAGTGCAATATGGACGAAAAATTGAAAGGTCTTGGGTTTTGTGGATAATAAAAGGAAATTTTTTTTTTTCTCTAATATTTTATTATGTGCAGTCCATGAAAATCATATTTTGCAGTTTTAAAAATATTTACAAAAATGAAAAGTCAGATTTTTTTTTTAAATTGTTTCTTTAAAATCTTTTTATCGAAACTAAAAAAGTTATATGATTAGTTTTTTACATACATTTTTTGCTAAAATTGAAAAACTGTAATTAGTTTTACACGTATTGCAAAGTTTTAGATTTTTTATAAATTCTCAAATCATTCTCTACAAAATTTTCTTTGTTATGAGCTTGTATGTAACTTAATTTACTACTTCTTGTGCTCTTTAAATCTTATTTCTTATTAATATATAAAAATTTAGTGTTTAAAAAAGACTCAGAAATTTAAAATTACATTTTTGAAAGTGCGGTTTTAGAAAAACGCTGTCCGGGACCTTTCGTTGCTAAAATGGTTGCTTTTACACATTTACTATGCTTGTTTTTTGTTCCTCTTCCATTTGCCCTTGTATATTTAACAATATTACATTCCCACAGTTCATTTAATTGTAAAGAGAAGAATATATTTAAAAAACGAGCAATTCTCAAATTGCTTCTTCGCGAAATCAGATAATTTATTCTTCCTAGTTTCATCTGTTATTTAGAGAGGTTCGCATCCATCGTTGGATCGAGAAGGATTTTTCCCTCGGCTAAGTCTTTCTGAAGATCCCTCTTGAACCTCCGAGCACCCTTCTTTCTACCGTGAGCTTCTATTCAATTCCGAATGAATTCCGGTTCTCTATTTAGCGCTCTACTTCTCCCCGCAGAAAGGGTCGAATACAGATAAAACGGAATAATAAGGTCTAACGTACGATCACATTCCGCAAAACAGTAGTTTTCTACTTCCACGCTGGCCATTTCCCGGCATAAAGCCATAGCTATCTATAGATGTAATTATACCGACTATGTATTATAGCTATTAATATATATTTATCCTTTTCTCTCTTTGAACTTAAGCGGCTGAAATACTTGGAGAAAGTATAGGAATTGTTTTGAAAAATTGTACAGTCAACCAGTGTGCCGAAATTTTTTTTAAACATACATTGCTGAAATCGCTTCAAGAGCTGTTCACATTCTAAAGTCAATGTAATAACTTCCCGGCACACAATTACACGCTAATTCCAATCTCGCAGCGCAGAATTCCCAGAAGGTCCGAAGCTGACGTTGTTAAGGCTGAAATATTAAAGTATCTAGATGCAGGCATAATCACTTGCATAATAAAATATCTAGATGCAGATAAGCGTACTTGTGATATATTACATCTAGATTAAGTGTGAATAATTGAGCACGTAGGGATATAACATTTACGAATAGTTTTTATTTCCTTGAAAAAGTACTTACTTTTTCTTTGAAAAAGTACTTGCACAACTTTACTATACTAATATTTTATTGCGCGCGATGACAAAATTATGAGACACGAGTTTCAAGGAAAATGGAATAAGAATTATTGCGTTATAACATACATATAAACGGATTTGGGCTAGTTTTTATATTTTCTCAGAACTTTATTTAATACGATTACTTGCAAATATTACCCGAGATATAGATACGTATACAAAAGATATTTTTTTTCTCTCAAGCGCAACAAGAATGACAGCGCGTCGCGTCCATAAAATTCGCGCGAACGATGACCTCGAAACGAGAAGTAACGTTCTTCGTTTCGGGGTCAACTTCTCGCGCACCTGTTCCCGATCACCACGCCCCAACGATTTTACAGAGAAGAGTAACCGCCGGGGTGGGTGCGCCTCGAGAAAGCACGGACGATTCGCGAACCAATACACGTAACGGGTGTGCGACCCTCTTTGGTCTCCTCTCACGAGGCAAGTTTGATTCGAGAAGAGGACAAATCATACCGATGAGGACTCACGGCTTTGGCACTCTTGAAAATATTCCCTGCGGCGCTTTACCCAAGCCTACTCATTCCCTACGCTCCGGCTGTCGCGGCATCCTCAACTCCGTGCAGTTTTCCACCGCGATTGGCACTCTCAACTTTGTTTCTCAATTTCGTTGCCGCGACCGCTGCGTCGCCGACACACGAACTTACCGGACCGTATACGAAATTTCACGAAACTTGTTCGGGGCAAGCAGGGAAGAAGCGCGCACCGACGCGCGATTGCTACAACCAGCGGCGTCGTCGCTTTTCTCTCCCGCGGCGGTATGATTTATTCAGAAAGCGGGACCGGCAACGTGCAGCTCTCAAAGCACAACCTGCGCCCAAGCAGTAGACGCTCTCGGATCGCTGACCACCAGACGCTGTATCCCCGTCGGCGTATTCTAATCAAAGACGTATTCTGGCATGCTCTAATCTAATCTAATCTCGACCAGGGCCGTTCGGGAGGAGAACCTTTCATCGGGACTTGGCGCGACTCATGAATTAACGAGTAAGCGATGTCTCCTGCTAAATGGCGATTCGTTACGCCGTAATTGGTCGAGCTATTCACAGAGAAGCGCGTTATTCAGAGGGACAGTCGAGAGATTCTACTGCTGTAAATTATAACTGAGACCCGTCGCGCGGACTAGAATTAAAAAGCCGACGATCTCAAAGATGAGACCGGTCGCGGCGGAATTTTCGCTTTCTCGAGCATTATTGAATAAATATGGAAAGGCCTACGTGACATTCGTTCAAAATCCACGCGAATTATTTCCAAGTTATTCGGGATATTTTCAAAAAATGGACAGCCTTTATCTATACGGTAAATACCTGCACAACTGCCAGGGGCACGGCTAAGACGTCGCATACGAAATAGCGCGGCGGACGAGATGAGCATCCCGCGGGATCCGAAATTTTCCCTCATGAATAATTCCCGCGATGTTCCCCCGTGCATTCGTTTTCTCGAACGGGCTGAATGCATTTCAGAAATCCGAAAGCAGCGGTCAAGCCGTGACGCTGGCCGCCGAGTGTACAGAGAATTGAATCGCGTCGATCATTCGTTTTGACCTTCTTCTTCGGTTTATCTCCCTCTCTCTCTCTCTCATCAAAATTCGCCGAACGTACGCGTGACCGTCGTGGGACACGGACGAGAGTGTAAATGGGCTTTAAGAAGTTTATACATCTTGATGCCGGCAGGCATCGTCCAACAGAAGCTATATCTAAATTATGGACTTGGAAGGATATAGATCCCTCGAGATGGGAAACGACTTAGCTCTCAAAGTGGCCAACAGCGCTGTATATGAATTTTGAAACCGAATATATAGAGCACTGTGGCTACTATTTGATTTATGAATCAAGATTCACCATTATTTATCTTCCACATAACAATTTCCCAATTATCGAGAATGAATATTGCACACTTTTCGTAAAACTGATAATGGGTCGAACCAGACGTAAGGAATGAAATTGTAATCCTTCCATTACGGCCTCTCTTCTATTCATATTCTCGCAGCTCGCAAACCAAAGTACTCTGCAATATCGATACTTTTATCGATACTTTGCTAATGGCACTTAGTACACAATCATCAAATCTTCGGAGACGATCCTTCCGGCGGCGACGAACTACTTCGTCATTAATTTTGAGAGCATTCTCGATCGATATCGTCTTGTCTCCCGACTCGGAAAAGTTTCCAAATGCAATCGAACTCTACCATGTTAGCAATTCGCTAAAATTGTCGGGATGGATTTAGCATGGAGAAATTCATCCTCGATTGTCGTCGGACGAGCGGGTGCAATCTTTTTGCGGAAGAGACTTTTAAAATCTCGTACCGGCGCGGCGGTAGAAACGAAAATTAAATATCCGCTAAAAAGCGGACAGGGCGTTTCACAGGCGTGCGGTAGTGATCAGTTTGTCAAGAGAAAACGCTCGAGAGGGATAAGAGGGAAAAGAAGAGAAGCGGGTGAGAGGGCGACTGTCACACGAGGAGGGACGGTATACTCGCATTCAGCCATTCACCGGAGTCCACTTTTTTTCCACGCGCTCGCAACAGAATGCAAATCGAATAGGAGAGGGAATTTAAAATCCGCACGGTCCTGTTGACGAACCTGCAAATTAGTGCGCGAGCGTCGCCGACATCGACGCCCAGCGTCAGCGCCGCGCGGCGTTAATGAGATTCCACGTAGATGAAAGGGCCCTGGACGAACGTGGAATTAATGGAATTGTCGAGTCTACAGGACGAGGCTTCATCGATCCCTTTCCCGCGAAGCACCGGAAACGACCAGCCAACCGATGTTCTATCGGAACGTATCGAGGGACAACTGTAGTATCGGCGTGGCTTTCCTTCATTATATTCCGCCGGACAATCCACCGATTAACGGTCGTTCGCAGCGTGCGCGACCGTTTCCCGAAACGACCGGTCGCGAACGTGATTTGCATAGCCACCGATAAGAGAATCGATATCGCTACGTGACGATAATGCTAGGAAGGCCGGAAAGACCCGTGGACCTTGGCCGATTAACGAATCGAGGCGAATCGATTAATAAATCGATTAATAGCATTTGGGCGGTAATGAAAGCGGAACAATTTTCTCACTAAATTAGGAGGAGTCTGTAAATTCAGGAGGAAATTCCTTTTTACTTGATTTTTCACGAATATTTTAATATCTGTATTTGCTTTTAAAGTGTCTACTAATTTAAACTATATAATTTAAAACAATTTATAATGTAGATTGATATTATCTAAGTTGTATTAAAGTATCTAATGTTGTATTATTATTATAATTAGAGTGGAGAGCTTTTTAAGCTGACAGATTTTGTTAATTTTATATATTTCCATTAAAATTGATTGCTATCGAATTAATTCGTATTCAGTACAAAGGGTATGCAGTAAATCTATTTTGCATCATGGATTTTGAGAATTGGTCTTTTGTCTCGCGCTAATTACATCACTGAGAGCACAGCGTCTCTTAGCATCTCCATTTGCTATTACGCGGTGCGGAATACCGAAACGCTTCTCCGGAACGACTATGGAGCGTCATTTGCATCATCGATAAACGCGCATCGATAATGCCTCGTCGTTCCGGCGGAATCTCGCGCCGATCTTGGTCGATTTAATGGAACCAACAAATCCAATCGTAAACGAGTGAATTCCGTTTCCGTTTTGCCATTACGAAATCATCGACGCGGATAATTCGATCGTTAGGTACGCGAGCGAGCACGCGATAACGGTCTTCGAAAATATTTGCGCTGCATTATGGACCCGTATGTCCCCGCGCGATAGACCCGACAATCAGTACACTATGCTGTCACACCGCCGTAATTAGGTAAATGAAGCGGCCGTGAAGTGAATCGGACGCGAGCTTGTTTTTACGCACTCGGATGTGGGGCTCGATCAATAGGTCGTTCGCGACTATCATTGCCCTAACGCACGAACGATCAATTTTACGTAGTCCAAGTTGAACGATGTTATCTTTTCTAACTCGTTTAATCTGTGATCGCGGTTGATTCGCGTGTATAATTAATCGTCGAAGTCATTATAAGTCCATTATGTTTTTACCGCATCACAGTCGTTGATCTAGGAATCAATATTCTTTTGTAAAATCTTGATCAATTTAAATTGGTAAACATGTCCACTTAAATTAGCAATTTTGCTTCATCTTGCTGTGTGCCACAACGAAACGCTTTATTCGTAGCAAAACGACGTGATTTGCATCGCATCCGATAAGCGCGCGTGCCGATAACGCCATGTGTTGCCGCTAACGTTGATCGGCGAGGAACTTCGAGGACGCGAGCTGCGTAATTGAATCGACAAATTCGAATGAGCAACTTGGCTGGATCTGCCAACTTCTCGACGCTATGTTGAATCGCTGTCCGAATCCCCGCTGTTTGAGAAACTTATTATCTGTTTAGCAAGACAAAAGAAACGATATGCAACTATCTTTGTGATGGAGATATGCAATTATTTAGAATGCAGAATTTTTATAAAGAATTCTAGAATATTTGATGAAATATGTAAGCATTTTTTTAAAATTTGCATTGATTTTTAATTAATCTATGTATGTAGAGAGAATTAATATTTTGTCAGAGAAAGAGAGAGAGAGAATAGATTTGATTTTTTATTAAATATATTTTATGTGATGCTGGAAAAACGTTGTTTAAAATTTGAAGAATTTAATTACATAAATATCTTGATTCTTACTTTAATAATCTCTTTCGAAACATTGCAACAATTATTGTTATACATTACGATACACTAAAAAGATGTAAAAATGCAACAACGTATAATATGCAATCCTTGTTGTAAGGGTAGTTGCTTTGCGTCTCAGGGGTGGATTATAAGCTACCTTTGATCTGAAGGGATTAATAAGCGAGCTTTGTAATTACAGTTCCACTGCATTGCACAAGTGGAAGCGGACAAAATGCAATTATTTGTTTAACGATCGCGTTTTGTTGGCGCTTTGTAAATCGAACAGCCGTTTGTGCGTGATAACATCTGGTTTAGCATCCCAGGCATCTCGAAGACTGCTTTCGCGTTTAATTGTAGGAAGAACAATGTGCCTGTGTTATAACTACCTAAATATTCGTAGATCAAAGATAGCACGTGTAATGGAGCGCGGAGATTTGTTACGATCCTAAGCCGATTATTGGATTCGACGAACTCGATAGAATTGTATGAAGCCGATTAATGGTATTGGAAAACACAACGGTATCGCTGGAACTTCGACACGTTTGTACAGCGGGGAAAGATGACTCCGCTACACGATTATCCATACCGCTGAACTTTATTCTTCACAAGAGGCCGTTGCACGTTGTTTATTAACTTCAGCTTCCTCCTGCCACTTGTGTTTTATTTGGTTACTACTCGCAGTTCAGCCACTTCTTTAACTTTATAAATAGACCTATCTATCAGAAAAACCGAACAACACTACATTCTCCTTGACAAAAAGACGATATGTCACGAAGTGGTGACGCAACGTGATACTTAACATTATCCATATTCTATGTAAGAAAACTACGTTGCTATACATGCTTTATTTAATACATGCAATAATTGCAATTCAATATTAGAAATAATTTTGAACATTGACAATTTATCTCGCTAAGTAATCAAAATATTTAACCTTCTATTTTGTCGGATATAATAGAAGCTAAACGAGGAATAATTGATAATTATAACATAATTAATTATAACACCGTCAGATTCGCTTTCCCTTCAGGGCGTCCGTCTGACTCGTGCTAGGCACAACTCCTTACTTGAATCAAACGCTGTCAAGATACTAGAACATGAGGCTTACATACATTTCCGACAAGTTGGGCAGTTCTTCATTATTATCTTCCGCCGTAACACGCCGAACAGGTGTACAATTAGCAACCCTGCAGCCCTGCCGTCGACGTCACGTTTTACAATAGGGTATCGTAGTCGAGTAGGAAGATGATTATCGCGCGCGCAGATAAACCGAGCAAATTCACTACACGCGCCAACATTTTTCCCGCGTTGAAATGAGTGATCGATCGATCATGCGTTCATCGGTCATCGCCTGTATAGCGTAATCGGCGTCCGCCGCGATGAACTATTGTCGCCGTCGTCCAAACACGAAGACAGTCGCACCTGACCATCTATCTTATGACTATGCAGATTCGTCGCAAGCCCCGCTTTTCGTACGTCATGTTCCGACACGGCTCGGCGATCGATCGATTAGCTGCTGCTAGTGGTCATCGCTTGCCGCCGGGCCGCGTCGGTATTACGTGATTTGCATGCCCGCAGAGAGTTAGGAATATAAGTTGCTTCCTATGCAGTCGCTCTTCCAGAGTCACCGGAGCGATTAGCAACGCGAGTAATGGCTTTTACGGTCAGTTATGAATCTAAGATCGACTCTTCGTTTCTGTTGCTTATGCATGACTCTTCAGAACTTATACGCAAGTGTACGCAAGTGTGTGTATAGAATCTCAAGAACTTATATAAGTTTAGGAGAAGCATAGGTGACGCCAAAAGTTAACTAGTTCAGCAAACTTTAAATGAAACGACATTAAATTCATAATAATTTAAGTAGAATCTATAGATTTAAGTCGAAAAAATAGATTTGTCTGAGAATTACAGTAAAGGAAAAATACATAAGTTATTGCGCTCTCGTATATTCGCACAAAAGAAAGATCACAGAATTTTATTTATAAATAATATACTAATATTATACAAAAATTTATATTAAATTAATATTAAATATATATATTATGCAATAAATTGATCAACAATGCTGTCAAGTATAACGTTATTTATCTAACGTAATAATACTTCAAAATAGTAAACTTAAATAAAAAATTTGACGAAGCGCATAACAGGTCTATATCGCTCATAAATGCATGGATCTCATCCTTTCTTATGCACGCCGGCGATAACGTAAACCAAAAACAGGCCGGACCTTGGCCGATTAATAGCGGGACTAACTCCAGTGGAATTAGCAAACTTGGAAGTCAATTTGAATCGCCCACGAAGACCGCAAAGTCCATGATCGAAGCGGCTAAACTTCGAAACTCGTGGCAGTAAGTTATTGTTGGCGATTAAGCTAAAGCATGCCGCATTGATGCTCGTCCGAGATGTTGTTCCGAAGCGTAAAGAAAAATACAACTGGGGAAGTACGGAATAGCATGGAATAACGAAGACGGATTATCATGAGTGTTGCGATAACTGAAGCGGGAGACAGTTGTTCCACCTATACAATGTAGGTTCTCCAATAAATATGTATTAGAAGGAATTTTTATACGCGAAAGTAGGATACGATAATATATTACACTCGAATCGCAGAGCAGTGATTGCGTACATTGTGTGTTATTTATTTTATTATTTACATCGATTATTGCATACTTCACAGTGACGAATTTGTTAATCTTTCAACGTTTATCTTCAACATTTGAAAAAATTTATTGCATGGAAAAACGTGGAAAAACGACGGAGATGAAATATTAATTTTTGCAATGTGCTTCTGTTTGCCATCATAAAAATCCGCCACCTCGGTGTTCTTTATATTCATCGGCGCGGACAAATTTGGTCGCGAAATTCACGAGACACAAGAGCGACTTCAAACTGAAAAATGCTGTGCGTAGGACAGACCCGCCGGGTGATTTTATTTGTGATTTGTTCGCGATTCAGCCTGACGTCGCACAAAAGAATAAATGCACGCCGTGCTTCTGGTAAACCGTGGCTATCTCGACGTTGTAAAAGCGAACGAAAATTTTTTCACCGTAATTTCTCTATGTCCAGCATTTCGTCACAAATGTGTGCTCCGTTAATTAAAGATTATTATCGCGAAACACACATGCCTTTTCAGCTTTTTTAAAAGATATTAGAATATTGCACGCGCCACTTATCTTTCAAAAAAAAAATTTTTTTAATGAATTATTCTTGAAGTGAGATTATACAATATACGTATTTATCTTTTGCATATATAATCGGTTTTTCTTCGGCCAAATATAAACGGCATTGATTCTACAAGCATATGACTTTACTTAGCCACGAATATTACAAAACTGCAAAAATTTAATGACATAGAAATATAAAATTAATCGTAAATTAAAACGATTAATGCATCGAAAATGGATACTTTCAATATCATTTTTTGTACATAATTGACCCTAAAAAATATCTCGGTTCTCAATATATAAAAAAAAAGAGCGATAGCCCTCGCGATGGACCAAAGAGTTAATCTCGCGCCGCGCTATAACGGCCGCGTTAATTCCACTCGCATCGGCGCGAGCTACGTGCCCATTATACAGGATAATTGGATTTTTATCCAGATATGGATCATCAGCACGCCTGTCTGAACCATGATAGAAAGATCGTCGGAAAAATGGTCTACATCGCGCCGAGCGCGCGCGCGCTGCCGGTTTTATTCGCCGCGGCCCGGCTTCGCCTTTTTACATTCTGCGCCGCGGCACAAAAGAATAAATATACGTACACCCACCTCTCGCAGAATTCGCGGAGATCTCGACAATACGCGAATGCGGATCCCGGCGCTCCTTCCGTCCTGGACGCGCCACAATGGGCCAGCTGCGGTGGATCTTTTCGAATTAAATCCCATCCTAATAAAATGTCTTTGTATGCGTGCGTAATCCCCTTTCGCGACAAAAAGCAAGGGCCGCTTGAGTAGATTAGACTTTACGCAAGTACGCCTCTGCGATTTGATAAAGAAATCCGGATTGTAATGCGTTCATGACAAATCGGCTGAGCCGAAGAGTATACTCACGCGTTTGTTCTTATTTGCAGCAAATTTTCCTTTGACTTGAAAGAATTGACTTTGAATGGATAATGAGAAGAATCAGCTGAGAAGAAAGCTGACTCGAATCGGATCGGAAGACACTCTCTACATTCGTAAAAACAGCTTTTTATATTTTTTCAGCGGTGCGAGCTGAGCGACGGTAGTCGCTTCCGCCTTGCCAGCTCAACAAGCACCTTATTTTCTTATACTCGCCCCGCATCACCGTCCCTCTTCATTCCATAGAATACACTTTCGGCAAATCCGACCGACAGGCGACGACTTTTCTCGTTTGCGCTCGTTCTTACCGCCGCGGCGTCCCTGCGTCGGATGCGACCGCCGGCAACCGGGAAGATAAGTCCTTGCCGGGAGTGCCAGAAGTAAATCGTGTTTGCTCACCTCGTCTACGACAACGCTCCGCGCTGAAGGGTGGCCGGTTTTCTTCTTCGTTTGAGCCCCTTCTCCGACCCCTCGCCGTTCCGCCGCTTCCCGCTTTTAGTCCTCTTACACAACGAGAAACGACAATGGCTGCGAGGTATCGCACCGGCGAATGACGTAGCGACGTTCGCCTTTTACCGTTTGTCGCCGACGGCTATCCGCAAATACCATTGAGCAAATGCGCGAGACGGACGGCAAAGCGGCTCTCCGCAAGTGCGGATG